>NC_057802.1:369444970-369567772 GCF_018294505.1 Triticum aestivum
CCCAACCGCCGGTGACTGCCAACCAGAGGTCTCACGACTTCGAATACCCACCGACCGCTAATTTATTACCATTTCTGTCCTTCATATGCGCGCTGACGGGTGGGCCCTATGGTAATGTGCGCTGCTGAATGTGGACCGTTTGACTGGTCAATTGATCGTGTTATAAACAAATTACGGAGCTGTATGGTGAGCCAGTGACCGTATGATCACCCTAAAATGTACTCCTATTTTATTAACACAGTACAGACTCAAACTACCATTTCTTTCTTTCATATACGGGCTGACAGGTGGGCCCCATGGTTACGTGCCCCGATGGTGCAACACTAGTTGCGCCGCGTGGAATGTTTGACTGGTCAATTGATTGTGTCATCAACAAAATACAGAGTTGTACGGGTGAGCCAGTGACCGTATAATCATGATATGTATTTGTTTAACATGGTACAGACGCAAGGGCTCATATATACGCGCAAGCACTCACCGCTATAAGCGCACACATGCGAACCCTACCCCTGTGAGCACCTTCGAGAGAGTGGGCCAGCATATATGATCTTGAGATTTTACGAAGTCACCATAGGTGCCCCGTAGTCGAGTGGAACGTCTCCTCCCACTGAACGTACATCGCCGGAAAATACTGAAGTTAACACAAGATAAATGCGAGCACCGGGACTTTAACCTTGGTGGGCTCGAGAAACCACTGTCCTCTAACCATCCAACCACATGTTGGTTAGCACGACAAAATGTATGTGGTGACCGTGATGAGCTTATTCTGAAGTCCAGTGACTATATCGTGCTTTCGCTTCAAATACAATGACCGTAAGTGTCATCAACAAATACGGAGCACGCATCAAATGCAAAGTCCGTCAGTGTCATCAACAAAATATGGAGACGTATCGTGAGCTAGATACCATTGTACTATTGTATATGCTTATTTTCTTAGTGGCCAATTGCGTGTGTGGTGTGGTGGGCACATCATTTCTAGTTATGGTGGGTCAACATGTAGACTCATGGGTCGGTTCCATCCTGCGCCACATATAGGTTGGACCGAGACGTGTTATACGAAGACCCATGTGGAGGACTCGGCATACAACACGAAGCTACCAGAGTTGCGGAGGACTCTATCCCCACTGGTGATAAGCCGACTATATATGATTTGTAACCCTAGGCCCTTAGTATGTTATACAAGCTTGGGGGCTAGTTCGTCGATAGTATACACACACGCACAATGCCTGGTATTCACGTGTACTTTGTACACACCCCTATCACTAATATACAGTACCACGAGTAGGCTCTTTCTTCAACTGCAAGGGTCCGATCCGAACTAGGGTAAAACTTTGCCTCGTATTACCATCCAGCCTAACAGCCAGGGGTATCCTACCGAATGATATGATGAAATCATATCTGCCAACTACTAAGAGAGAGGTGTGTCGGGGGGGGCAATGTGTGCGAGAGAGGCCTAAAGATAATGTGCGTACGGGAGACACGTAGGCACATATATGTGCGTATAGAGGGCTAGTAGAGATTGTGCATGTGTATATATGCATGTGAGAGAAATAGTGTTTTCCAACTGAGATTAGTGAAAAGAGTGGTACATAGTAGTCAGAAAGAGAGAGAGAGAGAGAGAGAGAAACAGAGAGAGCATGTGCGTGAGACACCCCGACACCCTGAGAGAGATTGTGAGCATGTGTGAAAGAGAAATGTCGATGCATATAAAGTGTGTGCACTTATGCGTTAGATAGAGAGATATATAACGCGTTTGTGAGAACGGGGCGAGGCATAGTCCATCTACGTGTAAAAGGCGGTTCTACGCATTAAATTAAAATATAAATGGCATTATTATTTTTGGATGAGATCATGAATTTTGCAAATTGCGTATGGACGAAAATCGGTCTATCAGACACCCATACTCTATTGAATTCTAGCATGTGCATGTGTTTATTTCATATTATCGATCCATAGAGTGAGAGCGGTTTGAAATACAGGCAATGGATGCTTTTGCAATTCATATATAAACATTAATTAGTGCACTCCATGTTGTTAGTGTGAAGCACTTTATACATTTGTCACTTGCATGGATACATTCCAAATTGCTAGCTACGAAATAGAATACATGTCGAATTCAACATAAAGGGGGTTTAGAAGATTCGAATTCATAGGAAGTGCATTCATCTACTTGAACCCGAGATAATGGCATTTGTAAATCAGATGTAAAAGGGGGCATCAATCTTTGTTGTGAGTTTGAACATGCTATATATATTCATACGCATATCTAACTTTTTTTGCAACCAAGGAGATTATATCTGGAACCATGCATGAACTGAGGTAAGTTGCATATTTTTTAATATATACTCGTGTACAATGTATATTCAAATGTACCCCCTCCATTCCAAAATAATCGTAGCTTTAGGATTTTCAAGAGTAAAGATTTGTGAAGTTTGACAAATCCTGAAAGTTCAATTCGAGAGAACCGAAAACGTTAATGCTTCTGCTCCCAAATATTGAACGAAGCGCCAAATAGGCCTCTGGTCACCCGAAACCGCGCGAGACTAATGTTTTGGTGGTAGGAAATTACTGTCCTGACTCTGGCCGTGTAGCCTATCGGCCCGATGTCTAAAGGTCTAAACCGGGTAGGTTTGTAACTTCACCAAGACGCCAGTCTCAACGGCCTCCAAGAAGCATTCATACGCCGTGGGCGCCTACCCATGCGCTCGGCCGAAATCTATCCCGCCCACATTTGGGACACCTGACATGATTGTCCTACCCGAACCCGCAATATGTCCGAAATTTTAGATGGGGGCAAAGTTTGTAACTTTCCCCAAATTTCAAACAAGCGCGTTTCAAACCGAAACATTGTTCCCCCTTAGTTCCCCGCCTCCCTCCGTTTCCCCATTCATACTCCGTGGGCGCGAAAACGCCCTCTCCACCAGCCGCGAAACCCCAGCCTCCTCCGTCCTCCACCCCATAGTGGCCAATTCACCGCCGCCCTCCTCCATCACGCCGGAGCCGGTACCCCGACGTCGTCGTCCAACGCAACCGCAACGCCCTCAAGGACTTAGCAGCTGAAGCCGAGGCAGAGCTGCCTCCACGACGCTGACGCCGATGTGCGCCGTACCAGAACCACTCCAACCACGCCATCCTGCGCCTCACTACTGCGACTCCACTGTCGCAACCGTCCACCGCACCGGAGCTGTTCCCGCTACGTCGTCGTTCACCGCCTCGGATCAGCTTCCCCGCCGCCGACAGACGGCCACCGCACCACACTCAACAACTTTGCCATGGGTTTGTCCAAGGCTGCACCGTCCTCCACAACTTCTGGTTTCCGGCGGACAATAAGAAGATCGTCGGTAAAACAAAAGGAGGACACAGCACTGCCAGCAGAAAGAGGTACTCCTCTTCCCTTATTCGTGCAAATCTTACGTCTCCGCTCACACCGTATTCATCCCATGAAAGAAAATAGTTGAGCGCTTCTTACTGCATCTTCTTCGTGATACTAAATGCACAAGGTTTCCTCCCTTTTACTATTTCACCTTTGCTAGAGGTCAGTAGCCCGCCTGGATTTCAATTCAGGGTCAGTCGAACCGCAATTAAAAGAAGCAGCACCCGCTTAGGCGCGCGGAGCACCTAGTCCGCCTGTTCCCCGGGGAAGCAGCGCATCGGTGTCTATCATAGGGGTGTGGGGCACAGGAGCTGCTTGCGCCCGATCTGGAGGTCGGCGGGGCTTCAATGGATGGCCGGGGGGCGGTGCCAAGCACGGCGGTGCGGTGAGGTCGACGGGAGGGCGCAGGCAGGGGAGGAATACTGGGTCGGTGGCCGCTGGCATTTCAAGGAAGATCGTCAACACTGACTGGCTGGAGGTAGATGAAGGCGATCTGCCCGTTCTTTGTACATCGGACGGTGCAGAAAAAATGGACTGACCTATTTGCTTTCAGTCGACTGTTATTTTCATAGAATCCTGTAGTAATTTAGTGTGACATGCATGTTGTAGAGCTATCATATGTCTCCTGTCATTTATTTCTCACCGACCTGCTATCTGCTACCTTTACACTGTACTAATTGTGCACACACTTCACCCATACTCACACTATTTTTTTATGCATGGGTATTTCAGACTCTGACGCAGTGTTGATGAATGCAGAAAAGAAAAGACAGAAGTCACTCCAGTGTAATTCGAAGATAAGCACTAAGCGTTTCAACGCTCTAATGGGTGCAGTGTCAACAGTTGGAGACAGTAAACGTAGCTCTGCAGTTGATGATCTCAATTTCCACACACAACCATCCCAGGTGCTTGCTTTAACTTCGCGCTGTCAAATGTGATTGCATGTTGCATATGGTGTCTAGCTTGTAGTGCTTCCAATTTGGTTAAATTGCATCTGCTTACTTTACACATTATACCTTTGATAATGACATGCCTTCCTGTTTTTGATACATACTACATATGTCTATTAACCATGTTCGTACATCAAACTAATGCTCTTTTGTATCCCTCGTCAATCACTTATGATGAGACAGTCACCCGAGTGGGTTACTGTGAGACGCCCTACTCGTTTAAAGAGTGCAGTGTCATCCTCCCAACATGATTCTCAAGAAACAGCAAGGCTAAATGAAGATAGTCAACGTAGCTCTCTAGTTGATCACCGCAATTCCCCCACACCACCATCCAAGGTGCTTGCTCTAACTTGGCAGTGCGATATCTGGTTGCATGTTGCATATGGTGTCTAGCTCGTATTGCTTCTAATTAGTGTAAACTGCATCTGCTTAGCTTACACATGATACATGTGAATATGACACGCTTTCCTGTTTTTGGTACATACTATATCTTTCTATCACACCATGTTCTTACATGAAACTACTCTTCTTGTGTATCCTGCATCAGTCACTTATGATGGGACACCTTTAAGTTGGCAGTGTGATATTGGTTTGCGTCTTGAATATGATTTCTAGCATGTATTGCTTCTAGTTTGATGAACGCCACCTATGACGAGACAGTTTTAACTTGGCAGAGTGATATTGATTGCACCTTCCATATGGTGTCTTGCAGTGTTTCTAATTTGTTGAAGTGCCTTCTGCTTAGTTACCACATCATAGGTGTGAATATGTCAAGCCTTCCATTTTTTCGTACATATTCCATCCTCGTATCATGACTTTGCCTTTCATCAGAGTAGTGTTCATCAGTATCATGCATGAATGAGTTCTGAAGAGTGAATGATGTTCCTTTTTCTTGTCGGTATGACCTCACAATGCAAAATCAATAAAGCTGAAGGAAATTGGCAAGGCATTGGATGATGGTGGTCCTTCCGAGCAACTGAAACGGAGGTTCTCTACAGATTCTACTCCGCCATCCTCCCAACAAGATTCGCAAGACAACGCAAGGCTAGACAATCAACGTAGTTGTGTAGATGATGAGCACATCTCCCCTACTCCACCATCACAGGTGCTTGCTCTAACTTGGCACTATTATATGTGGTTGCATGTTGCATATGATGTCTAGCTTGTATTGCTTCTAACTTTGTTGAATTGCATCTGCTTACTTTACACATAATGCCTGTGAATATGACATGTGTTCCTGTTTCTACATCAGACTACTATTCTTGCATATCCCGCATCAGTCACTTATGATAAGGCACCTTTAAGTCGCCACTGTGATATTGGTTGTGTCTTGCATATGATTTCTAGCATGTACTGCTTCTAATTTGTTGAAACGCCATACAGTTTGAACTTGGCAGAGTGATATTGGTTGCATCTTTCATATGGTGTCTAGCTTGCAGTGCTTCTAATTTGTTGAAATGCCTTCTGCTTAGTTACCACATCATAGGTGTGAATATGTCACACCATCCTGTTTTTCATACATATTCCATCCTCACATCATGTGTTTGCCTTTGATCCGAGTAGTGTTCGTCAGTATCATGCATGAATGAGTTCTGAAGAGCGAATTTTATTCCTTTTTCTTATCGGTTTGACTTCACAATGCAAAATCATTACAGCTGAAGGAAATTAGTCCGGCAGTGGATGATGGTGGTCCTTCGGAGCAACTCAAACAAGGGGTCTCTACAGATTCTACTCCGCCATCCTCCCAACAAGATTCGCAAGACAACACAAGGCTGGATAGTCAACGTAGCTGTGTAGATGATGAGCACATCTCCCCTACTCCACCATCACAGGTGCTTGCTCTAACTTGACACTATTATATGTGGTTGCATGTTGCGCATGATGTCTAGCTTGTATTGCTTCTAACTTGAATTGCATCTGCTTACTTTACACATAATGCATGTGAATATGACACGTGTTCCTGTTTCTAGAACATACGTGTACATGATGAGCACATCTCCCCTACTCCACCATCACAGGTGCTTGCTCTTACTTGGAACTGTTATACGTGGTTGCATTTTCCGTATGATGTCTAGTTTGTATTGCTTCTGATTATGTTGAATTGCATCTGCGTAGCTTACAACTTATACCTGCAACGATCACTTACCCATAAGACACATTTAACTTGTGACTGTGATGTAGGTTGCATCTTGCATTGTCTTCTAGCTTGTACTGCTTCTAATTTCTTGAAATGGCACTTACGACGAGACACTTTTTACCTGATAGAGTGATATTGGTTGCATGTTCATATGGTGCCTAGCTTTCATTTCTTCTAATTTTGTTGAAATGCCTTCCGCTTATTGTTTTTTCATACATATTCCATCCTCCTATCGTACGTGTGAATATGAAATGCTGTCTTTTTTTGTATATATTCCATCCTCCTATCCTGCGCTTGCCTTACATCAAAGTAGTGTTCGTCTGTATCATGCATCAACCAGTTATGCAAAGCTAATTTTATTCATCTTCTTGTGGTTTTGACTTCATAAGGCAATATCAGAAAATAGGAAGGAAAAGAGTAAGTTAGGGGATGTTGGTGGTCCTCCGGACCGACGCAAACAGAGACTCTCTAGATTTTCCACTGCTACTGCTAATGAAGTTGAAGTCCCAAGTCTACATGATGAGTTCATCTCCCATACTCCACCATTGCAGGTGCTTGCTCTAAGTTGACAGTGTGATAATTGGTTTCATGTTGCATATGTTGTCTAGCCTGTATTTCTTCTATTTTGATTAAGTTGCACGTGCTGAGTTCATACGTTATACATGTGCATATGACATGGCTTTCTGTGTCTAGAATACACTTCATCTATCTATCATACCATGTTCTTACATCAAAGTACTGTTGTTGTGTATCCCGCATCAGTCACTCATGATTGGACGCTTTTAACATGGCAATTTGATAGTGGTTGCATCTTGCATTGATTTCTACGTTGTACTGCTTCGAATTTTTCGAATTGCCACTTATGACAAGACATTTTTAACTTGGCAGAGTAATATTGGTTGCATCTTTCATATGGTGTCTAGCTTGCATTACTTCTATTTTCTTGAAAATCCTTCTGCTTAGTTTGCACATCGTAGCTGTGAATATGTCATGCCGTCCTGTTTTTCTTACATATTCCATCCTCATACGATTGTCTTACATCAAAGTATTGCTTGTCTGTATCATGCATCAATGAGTTCTGAAGAGTGATTTTATTCTTTTGTGTTGTGGGTACAGCTTGACATGGCAAAGTCAAAAAAGAGCAAGGAAAATAATATAGTAGGGAGTGTTGTTACTCGTCGGGTGAAACGGAAAAGGGTCTGTCGTCGAGATTCTGCTGGTACTTATAGTGCAGTAGAAGGTCCAAGTCCACCGGCTAAATCTACAAACACTATCACCTGCTCCACCAGCTGCAGCATCCGCTTCAACTGTACCAGCATCTCAACCAGTTACTCGTTCGTTTGCTCCGGAACTGGCCAGTTCCCAAGCTTCCTTCACACCTAACACTACTTCCGAAGCACTGCTGACACAACGGGACTTGGCAAGATCAGATGAACCTCATGAGCATCAACACCAAGATGGTACCTGACCGAGTCAAGTTGCAGTTGCATGCTCCTTTATATGTACTCTCACAGTTTGATGTACACTAACACTTTCCATATTCGTTGTTGAACTACCACCACGGCGCAAGCGGAAACAGACATCAGGGATAATGCTTGACAGATTAACAAAATCTAAAGGAGGAAGAATGGAGATCCATTTTGAGGCAGGTTTAAAAAGGCCATGTGATGCTACAGAGTCAGCCAAGTTAGTATCAGAGGCGGTCGTTTCCGTTAGGTGTCATGCATGTATCCTCCCAACGTGGATCCAGTACAGGAATGAGAAAGACAATACCCAGTTTAACACCTTCCTTGACCATTTATCCGTAAGTAATGTTATTCATCGCAATTAGTAATATTGTCTTGCTCTGTCCCATACTTTCTAGCTTCCTCCTAATGAGACTCACATTCTTTTTTCAACAGATGAGGTTCAAGTTGGAGCCAAAAGATGATGCAACTAAACAAGCATGCACTCATGTTTTTCAGTCTGCTCTGCGACAGTATCGGTACCACCTTAGAAAATCTCACTTTGAAGGCAAGGCTAACAATGAAATCGCCCAAACATCTCCAGTGGAATATATTACAGATGAAGATTGGATAGCCCTCGTTAAACACTGGTCTGATCCAAAGTATCAGGTAGGCTATATGTATTTGATCAGACATATTGAACTTGTATTTATGTATGTGCCTTACAAGTGTATCTTCTTCTAGGCTAACTGTTTGAAGAACAAAACCAACCGTTCTAAAGTGAAATTCCAACAGACAATAGGATCTCGTAGCTATATTGCACACTGCGAGGCTCTTGTAAATAGCTGCTACTTCCTTCATTTTTGGTGCCATATTATCGTATCTATATTGACTTGTTCCACATACAGAGGAAAGCCCGTGCGGACAAAAAAGAACCTGAACCGAATGCAGTGCACATCTTCAAGGATTGCCACACCAGCAAGATGAAGGGCATGAGCACACCAGTTCAAGCCACTGTTGTAAGTCCTTACTCCTCCTGCCTTGAACTGATTGGTACTGTGGTGTGTTCATTTAACTACTTGTTTTGCAGCCAATGTTAGTTACTCTGTTCACTTTTATTCACAGTTGTCTTAATGTATCATTTCACCTTACATGGCTTAAAAGAGATGAAGGATATTCTTTTGGTCTTGATCTGTAATCTAGTTGTTATGTTCACGTGCGCACACAATGATAAAATAGCCTATTTGTTTTATATCTGTTTGCCCATGATATGAATGATGTCATACTATGTTCATCCTACTTTAAACCATGTCTCTTTATCCTTAGATGTCAACGAATGTGAGGAAATAGACAATACAGTAGGCATGCTACATGGACATATGTTCCGAAAGTGATTTTATTATGTAGTTGGCACTACAATACATGTTAATGTATTACAGTAGTTCACCAAAATAAGTTATGTATAAACATTTAACCTACTTTGTTTGTTTTTGTCTCATTAGTAACTTATCTGGTACACTAATCTACAAGTTCAAACTTTCAGGAAGCTATGGAACAAATGATTGAACAGCCACAACCACCTGAAGGTGACGAGGCTACTACAGGCACAATGTCACCTCTTGCTGCAGTGCGTCAGTATCTCTCCACTAATAGTGCAAAAAGCACCTTCCTGCATAATCCTGGGTTGGTTGTCAAGGTAACCTCGTCCAAATCGCCTACTGAACAAAATCTTCCTGCTAGACAGAGTGATATATCTGTGCTCCAGACACAAGTCCAATCCCTAATGGACGTTGTTTCGGAAACAAGAATAGTGGTTGAGAAATGTCGTCAAGATATGAATGGTTTTGAAACCAGACTATCAGACATTCGCTTCATTGTTCAAGAGCAATGGCGGAAAAAAGGTGGAGATCGTGCTGCTCCATCAGATTCTACAGCCTGAAACATTAGCACTCAGGTCAAATGATCCGTGCTTCTATACATCTGATGGTGCTTTTATCTGGAAGGACTGTAAACTTTATGCCAACCGGCCTTTTGTTGTATGGTTGGAATTTATTTTGTTGTGATACAACATTTATGATGCTGCCTCAGGCTGCAGTAATTACGACGCAATTTTTGTATAGTGTAGGTTTATCTTAGTAATGTATTCGGCCGAAAGCTTCGTAGGAGCCCAACATGCCAACATTCGTCGGGCCCATTCCAATTGGGCTAAAGACGATTACGGGCCGAAATTGGCATGTAGGCCACTAAAAATATCTGGGCCTAAATCAGCATAAGCTTTCATATTTTTCTGGTAGGCCTGTGCCCATAGTGGGCCTTTAACAGGCCTAAACATAATTTGGGCCCTCAGTAAAAATAGGCCATTTACAGGTGTAAATATCTCGAGCCCATAAAAAACATGGGCCTTTAATAGACCGAAAGTGAGATTGGGCCCTGATTGTGCCAAATACCCACTGGACTTAGCAGGCCGAAATGGTGGCCCATTTACGATGCGGATCTTTGACAGGCCGAAATTCGGACAGGCCATAAATGCGCCGACCTAATACACGGGCCTTTAACAGGCCGGAACTTCGGTCGGGCTAGATTATCATCATTTTTATATGGGCCGTTAATGGGCCCGATATGACGTTGGGCCACATATGGCCCATGGTTTACGTCCGGCGTTAACAGGCCGAAAATGACAACAGGCCGAAAGTGGCCCAAAGCTATAGTGGGCCTCTAACAGGCCGGATGTCAGACATGACCGAATATGACCCAAATCCTTCATGATCGTTTATGGGCTGAAAGTTTTGATGGCCTGTAAATGGGCCCAAATGAAGCCGGACCTTTAACAGGCCAGAAATACACCGGGCCGTAATTGGGCCCAATTACTTAGCGGACTGTTAACGGGCCAGAAGTGACCATGGGCCGCGTTGATGACAAGTTTAGGATAGGCCGTTGACGGGCCGATTTGACACAGAATTTTGGGCCTTTAGCTGGGCCGGCCCATTATGGTCTGCAGAATCTTGTGGGCCTTTAGCTGGGCGGGCCCATTGTGGTCCGCAAAATCTTGTGGGCCTTTAGCTGGGCCGGCCCATTATGGTCTGCAAAATCGTGTGGGCCTTTAGCTAGGCCGGCCCATTATGGTCCGCTAAATTTTGTGGGCCTTTTGCTGGGCCGGCCCATTATGGTCCGCTAAATCTTATGGGCCTTCGGTTGGGCCGACCCATTTAAACTTTATGGGCCACTTTTGGGCCGGTCCACGTGTCAACATATCATAGGCCCATCTCGACCGTTGGATGAGTGACACCTGTGCCAACGCGGAGCTGACGCGTGGATCCGTGAGCCAATGAGAATTTTACACGTGGAAAATCGGCATTGGTCGTGGCTGTTAACGGGTTATCGGATCCAAAATCCGACCCGATAGCTTAACGGCTTTCCGTTATGGTGGATGCCACGTGTTGGTCACCCTTGACGAAAGCACTTCTGTGAAGCGCGATTTATCGTCATGGAAGTGGACACTTCTGTGATGATAATTTTGGCAATGTCATGGAACACTTCTACGACAGCACAGGTATGATTATCTTGATTCTGTCATAAATTTGTCATGGATGTACATGGATGACAGAAAACGCGACCTACTGTGACAAACACGTATCATCACGGAAGTGTACTTTTTTTGTAGTGCCCCTTGTTCATGTTTTTCATTCCGTACGGACTGTACCTGTGTGGGATGCTTTTAATGAAAAAGGGATGTTTGCCGGGTTTTTCGTTCGTGGGTAGACCCCGCGGCAAGGAGCATATCCTTGTTGCAATTTAAGATAAACGTTTTCACCCGGCAACAGGCCTTGCCGTCCCCCCACTTCGCTCGACCATTCTCGCACCCTTGGCGGAGGCGGGGATGAAGCGGGCTTAGGCTCCTCGTTCTACTTCCTTGCCACCGCGACTACAACCAAATTCGGGCCCAGGAGATAATCCTTGGGTATAGAAAAGGGGAGCACAGTGGCCTAGAAATAAAACGAGGTTTCTCATATCCCAGTTCCATTCCGAAATGCATGATAGAGGATGAAAGACTTATCTAGATCTGCAGCCCCCGGCAACCTTGTCTTGCCGCGGTTGGATCCTTGTGCTTGCAGCCCCCGGCAACTCTGCTTTGCCGGGGTCGGGATGCCGGTCCGTTTCCTTTCTTCCAAGTAGCTCAGCAGAAGTGCTCATGTGCCCTGCGAACCAAAGGAGGACAGAAAAGAAACAGATAGAAGCGCACTCGACCTCTAGGCTAGGGGTCAGTCACCGCTAAGAACTATCAACCCTAACCAAGGAAGAGACTCGACCTAGCATGCATGCTATAACTTAGGGCGCCAGCGCTTCATTTATTTATGCTCAGGGTCTGCGCCTGGCTTTGTACAAAGGGTCACATGCCTTGCCGGCAAAGCTTGTACAAAAGGTGGCTTGCCGGGAGGCCCGGCAAGCCACGCCTTACGGGTAAAACTTGCGAAGATGCTCGATGTTCCAGGAGTTGCTCACTGGGACAACATCTTCGGTCTCCAGGTGGACTGCGCTGGGCCTGGTGACTCGCATTACCTGATAAGGGCCTTCCCACTTTGGCGTCAACTTGTTGGAATTCTTGGCCGACTGAACGCGCCTAAGAATAAGGTCGCCTTCCTCAAAGCTTCGGGCATGAACCTTGCGGCTATGGTAGCGGCGCAAGGCTTGCTGGTAGCGTGCTGCTCTCACAGCCGTCCGAAGACGATCTTCCTCAAGGAGCGTCGCGTCATCTTGGCGCAACTGATCTTGCTCAAGCTCATCATAAGCGAGCACTCGAGGTGACCCGTATATGAGTTCCGTGGGGAGAACTGCTTCTGCCCCATATACCAGGGCAAAAGGTGTCTGGCTGGTGGCTCGATTTGGCGTCGTCCTGATCGACCAAAGAACCGCCGGCAATTCATCAATCCAGCGCCTTCCACTCTTGCGCAGCTTGTCAAAAGTCTTTGTTCTTAGGCCTCGCAACACTTCAGCATTCGCCCTCTCCGCTTGGCCATTGCTCCGTGGGTGTGCCACGGAAGCAAAACAGACCTTGTTGCTGAGGTCTTGAATGTATTGCATGAAGGTGTGGCTTGTGAACTGCGTGCCGTTGTCGGTGATGGCTCTGTTTGGCACACCAAAACGGCAAACCAGTCCCTTGAAAAACTTGATAGCTGACTGAGCAGTCACCTTTCTCACTGCTTCCACGTCCAGCCACTTTGTGAACTTGTCAATTGCAATGTACAAGTACTCAAAGCCCCCGACAACGCGGGGGAAAGGGCCCAGTATATCGAGCCCCCAGACCGAGAATGGCCAGGAGAGAGGGATTGTTTGAAGGGCTTGAGCTGGTTGATGAAGCTTCTTTGAATGGAACTGACACGCTTCACACTTGGTTACTAGTGCCGTCGCATCCTAGAGGGCGGTGGGCCAGAAGAAACCTTGTCGGAATGCCTTTCCGGCAAGGGCCCTCGACCCTATGTGGGAGCCACATATGCCTCCATGTATCTCTGCCAACAGCTCCAGTCCTTCTTCCCGGGGGATGCACCTCAATTTCACGCCGTTCGGCCTTCTCCTGTACAGGAAGTCATCGACGAACTGGTACAGGGCGGACCGGCGGGCTACTCTTCCTGCTTCCTCCTGCTCCTCAGGAAGTTCCCCTATTTGGAGGAATCGGATGGTATGTTGTGCCCATGCCGGAGCCTGGGGCTCGACGGCAAGGACCAAAGGCATTTCCTCAGCCATGGGCGTGGCTGTCTCCACGGCCAGGGCTTGACGCCCTGCCAGAGCCAGTTGCCCTTTGGCAGGCTCAGCGTCCACGGCAGCACCCTTGCCGGCGACCCCAGGGGGCTCGGTAGGAAAGTACTTGCCGGGACCTGACTTCCTCCGCTTGTTCTGCCCTGTTGATGGTTCGACGGATGGTTGAGTTAACCGGAGCAAAAAGGTACCTGGTTCCACAGGTAGCTTGAATGCAGCACGCTTTGACAGGTAATCGGCGATGCCGTTCTCCATTCGGGGGACGTGCTCCGCTTGGATACCATCGAAGGGTTCCTCCAGCTTCCTCACCTCATCTACGTAAGCCTCCATCAATGGGCTCTGATAATCCTTGTTGACATGCCTGACAACGAGCTGCGAGTCACCCCTGACGATGAGCTTCTTAACCTCGAGGTCTGCCGCGATCCTGAGACCGGCCAGTAGCCCTTCGTATTCCGCTGTGTTGTTGGTGGACATCTCCCTAGGGAAGTGCATCTGGATCACGTACTTGAGGTGCTCACCGGTGGGTGCGATGAGCAGCACACCGGCACCGGCGCCTTGCAGCGAGAAAGCCCCATCAAAGTACATGATCCAGTCGCGGTCTGCTTCCTTGCCGGGGAGAGTGGTCTCCTGGATTTCTTTGTCAGGCGTTGAGGTCCATTCCGCAATGAACTCCGCCAAGACTCTGCTCCGGATTGTCGAGGTACTTTCAAACTTCAAACCGAAACTTGATAACTCCAAGGCCCATTCCACAATCCTTCCGGTTGCATCTGGGTTATGCAGTATCCGTTGCAACGGGAGGCGGGTGACGACAGTGATATCGTGGGCTTGGAAGTAATGAGGCAGCTTCCTCGAGGCCATAAGGAGGCCGAAGAGCAATTTCTGCACACCGGAGTACCTCGATCTAGCTCCCTGTAAGAGGGAGCTGACAAAGTAAACCGGGTGCTACATCATCTTCTTCTTCTGCACCACCTCACTTGACTGCGCGGGCACTGTCTCGGTGGCATCAGACTCTGCCGGGGGCCTCGCCTTGCCGGCACCAAGCCCTGCCGGGGGAATCATTGGCTTGCCGTCCGCTGGTTGTGCCACCGTCACTGCCCCCTCGTCGACCTCCCTCTGTGCCACCAGTGCAGCGCTCACCACTTGATTCGTTGCCACCAGATACAGCAGCAACGACTCTTATGGTTTAGGTGCAACCAGTATTGGCATGGAGGAAAGGTATTTCTTCAAATCCTGCAATGCTGCCTCGGCTTCTGGGGTCCACTCCATTGGGCCTGCCTTCTTCAAGATTTTGAAGAAAGGGAGGGCGCACTCGGCGGACTTGGAGATGAATCGGCTCATGGCGGCGACGCAGCCGGTGAGCCAACGCACGTCCTGGATCCGCTTGGGCGCCTCAATCTGCTCAATAGCCTTGATTTTGTCCGGGTTTGCCTCGATCCCGCGCTGCGACACAAAGAACCCGAGAAGCTTGCTGGACGAAACGCCGAAGACACACTTCTCAGGGTTCAGCTTGAGGTTGATCTTGCGCAGGTTCACAAATGTCTCTTCCAGATCTTGCACAAGAGTTGCCCCGTCTTTGGTCTTGACCACTATGTCATCCATGTAAGCTTCCATATTTCACATGGGGTGATGAATGTTGTCTTCTCTTCATCTTCTCTTGTCATGAAGATTTGGTGGTAGCCCGAGTAGGCATCAAGGAATGACAACAGATCACACCCGGCCGTGGAGTCGACAATCTGGTCGATGCGCAGCAACGGGAAGGGGTCCTTGCGCACCACTACCGGATTGGCCAACCACGTCGGGTGGAGCACTCCTCTCACCAAACCTGCCGCTTCCAACTTCCTGATCTCCTCTGTGATGAACTCCCGCCTCTCCCAAGCCTGCTTCCTGACCTTCTGCTTGACGGGCCACGGATGAGGGCAGACAGCTAGGTGGTGCTCAATCACCTTCCTGGGAACACCGGGGATGTTGGATGCTTGCCACGCAAACACGTCGACATTCGCCCGCAGGAAGGTGACGAGCGCGCCATCCTATTTGCTGTCGAGGGTGGAGCCTATGGTGAAGGCCCCTCTCGTGCCATCCTCCCTGACGGACACCTTCTTGGTCTACGGCGGCTCAGCTATGGATTTCTTGCTCTTGCTGGTAGAGCTCTCTGGCATGTCCTCGACGGTTGCACAACACTCTTTTCGAGGAGGTGCGCTTGCCGGAGTGGGTGCGCGAGGTCTTGTCGGGCTTCTTCTTCCCTCCCGGGCCTTCAGCGGCTGGAGCAGGTGCCTTGATGGCAGCTGCTGCAATAGCTTCCCGGTAGAGTTAGTCGGCGCAAATCAGCGCATTCTTCTTGTCAGAGGGGACGGAGATGATGGTCAACGGCCCGGGCATCTTTAGCATGTTGTAGGCGTAGTGTGATGCCGCCATGAACTTGGCTAGCGCCGGGCAGCGAAGGATCCCGTTGTAGGGCAAGGGATCTCGGCCATGTCGAAGATGATCCTCTCCGTCCTGTAGTTCAACTCTCCTCCAAACGTCACGGGCAGTGTGACCTTCCCCTTTGGCTGGCTCCTCCCTGGATTGACCCCTTGAAACGTGCCCGTTTCCTCGAGGTCTTCATCAGCAATTTGCAGCCTTTTGATCACGACAGGCGAGATCAAGTTCAGGTCGGCCCCGCCGTCAACCAACATCTTGTTCACCTTGAGGTTGCGTATCGTTGGTGAGACCAACAATGGCAAACACCCGACCGCGGTTGTGCGGTCAGGGTGGTCCTCGGCGTCAAAGATGAGGGGCGTGCTGGACCACTTCAGCGGCTTCTAAGCGTCGAACGATGGTTCCGCTGCTGTAATCTCACGCGCCCACTGCTTGAGCTAGCGGTGAGAAGCATGCAGCGAGGCGCCACCATCGACTCACATGGCCTCCGGAGCCTTCTGGAACTGTTGCTCACCGGACTCGTCGTCCTCGTCGCGATCATCATCTTCTCGTTTCTTGTCACGGCCCCGGGCGGGCCTCTCTTGCTGGTCGTCCTTGCCGCGGCGGCCTCCTTGGCCTCCACCCTTCTTGCCGGATCCCTCGGCACCATCTTGGTCCTTCTCCTTGTCCCGCCTCTCGTACTCAGCTTTTTGCTTCTCAGCAAGCAACTCGACTTGTCGGCAGTTCTGGAGGTCGTGGCCCTGGTGCGGTGGATCTTGCAGTATTGCTTGCCGGAGCTTCCTGGCTTGTCGGTAGCCGCCAAGGCCCGGCAGGCGGCGCACCCGGCAATATCCTTGCCGGGGCCGTCTGCCTTGACCTTCTTGGCAGCGCCGGTGTCGTCAGATCCTTCAATGGCAAGCACGGCCTTGCCTTTGCGTTTCCTGTTGCGACGCCGGCCTTCTTCGTCGGGGTGGCGGCGTCTTCGTCGGTAGAGTCAGTTTCCGCACCGGCGTCTTCGCCGGGGTACTTCCTTCCCTCTTCAGCCCGGGCGCACCTAGCGGCTAGAATGTAGAGCTCGGCCACATCCTTAACCTTGTTCATCGCTAGCTCTTCGCGCATCTTGCGGTTGCGCACGTTCTGATGGAATGCGCTGATCACAGCGGCGGGATGAACGTCGGGGATGTTGTACTGCACCCGGCTGAATCTCTGGATGTACTTGCGCAGGGTTTCCCCTTCCTTCTGGGGAATGATATGCCGATCACTGGCCTGGCCATGAGCTTGGTGGCCTCCTGCGAAGGCGCCAACAAACTCATGGCACAAATCCGACCAAGAAGAAATGGAATCCGTCGGCAAGTGCATCAACCAAGACATAACATTTGGCTTCAGTGCCAGCGGCAAATAGTTGGCAAGCACCTTGTCGTCGCGAGCTCCAGCAGCCTGCATCGTGATGGTGTAGATGCTGAGGAACTCAGATGGATGGGTCTTGTCAGTGTACTTCTCGCCGATGTCGGGCTTGAACGTGCGGTGGGACGGCCACTGGAACTGCCGCAGCTCACGGGTGAAGGCCGGGCAGCCCACCTCGTAAGGTAGGCCGCCGAAGCCCCCCGGTGCTGGGTGGTCCATAGCGGGTCCCGCCCGCTTGTCCGACTAGCGGCGCATTTCGCGCCGGCGCTCGACGGTGGTCCGAGCGTCTTCGTGAGCTCGTTCTAGAAGAACCTGGCGCTGGTCGTGGAGGGTCCGCGGGTTGGACGACGCTATGGAGATGTTATCACAAGCGTCCTCACGACGGGCCGACACCCGCTGAGGGAGTCCTGGATTAGGGGGTCCTCTGATAGCCGGACTATATACTTTAGCCGGACTGTTGGACTATGAAGATACAAGATTGAAGACTTCGTCCCGTGTCCGGATGGGACTCTCCTTGACGTGGAAGGCAAGCTTGGCAATACGGATATGTAGATCTCCTCCCTTGTAACCGACTCTGTGTAACCCTAGCCCCCTCCGGTGTCTATATAAACCGGAGGGTTTAGTCCGTAGGACAACAACAATCATACCATAGGCTAGCTTCTAGGGTTTAGCCTCTATGATCTCGTGGTAGATCAACTCTTGTAATAATCATATCATCAAGATCAATCAAGCATGAAGTAGGGTATTACCTCCATCGAGAGGGCCCGAACCTGGGTAAACATTGTGTCCCCCGCCTCCTGTCACCATCCGCCTTAGACGCACAGTTCGGGACCCCCTACCCGAGATCCGCCGGTTTTGACACCGACATTGGTGCTTTCATTGAGAGTTCCACTGTGCCGTCACCGTAAGGCTTGATGGCTCCTTCGATCGTTGGCAACAATGCGATCCAGGGTGAGGTTTTCCTCCCCGGACAGATCTTCGTATTCGGCGGCTTCTCACTGCGGGCCAACTCGCTTGGCCATCTGGAGCAGATTGAGAGCTACGCCCCTGGCCATCAGGTCAGGTTCGGAAACTTGAACTATACTGCCGACATCCATGGAGACTTGATCTTCGACGGATTCGAACCCATGTCGGGTGCGCCGCACAATCTCGACGAGCATGACGTAACTCTGCCGTCGGACAGTGTTCGGGAGATCGCACCTGCAACTACTCCGGCCCTCAATCCGGAACAAACTGCGCCATCCAAGGACGGGTGGATAGACCCCGCCATGGAGGCCGCACTCTCAGCGGTGATAGAGCTGAATACTGACTTCACCCCTTACGAGAGCCGTGTTGCCAAACCATTGGATTCGTCCCCGGCCACGGACTCCGAGCTGCTTGTGTCCGTGCCCATCGAATCTGATTGGGCGCCGATCATGGAGTTTACCTCCGCGGATATCTTTCAGCACTCGCCTTTCGGCGACGTGCTAAATTCATTCAGGTCCCTCTCCTTGTCAGGAGAACCTTGGCCGAACTATGTCCGACTAGAATGGGATGCGGACAACGAAGAAATTCGCGACCCACCCACCACCCACTTAGTAGCCACTGTCGACGATTTAACCGACATGCTCGATTTCGACTCCGAAAACATCGACGGTATGGACGACGATGCAGGAGACGATCAGGAACCACCGCCTGCAGGGCGCTGGACAGCCACCTCATCACACGATATATATATGGTGCATACACCCAAAGAAAACAATGACGAGGAACGGAAGGATGCATAGAAGGATAGCTCCCTCGAGAAGCAAACAAAGCGTCGGCGTAGGCGCCGCTCCAAATCCCGCCTCGGCAAAAATAGCGATAACAGCGCAAGAGAAAATAACACCCCAGTCGACTCCAGAGGAAACGACGACCACATTGACCCGGCGGCAGAGCAGGATGAACCAGCAAACGGCGAACATAGTACGGATCCGCTGTCCGAACACGGCGACGCCGAGGATAAAGCTCATGAACCTCCCTCCGGAGAGGAAAACAGTCCAGACGAAGATGCACACAACATCCCGGAAAGGCACTTGGAACAAGAGAACCTCCGCAGAAGGCTTATTGCCACCGCGAGGAGTCTGAAGAAGCAGAAGCAAAGGCAGAATACGCTCAACAGTAGATGGAACAAAGTGCTCGACAATGAAGAAAAGTATGGTGGTAGTTACCACACAAAGACCTATCCAAAGCGCAAGCTGTTGCCTAAATTTGATGATGAGGCCGTAGAGCACACACAGCCGAAAAATAAAATGGCCGACCGGTCGGACCAACCACCTTGTGGCCATGATAGAGCGGCTAACAAGGCTGCACATAAGTCAGCACACGCTTCACGTGAGGACTTGCATCAGAAGACCGGCGCGACCAGATCCATCTACGGATCAAGGAAACGCGCTCCAGCACACAACCAAAACCGAACACCACAACCGTCAGAACGCCACGACACACCCAAATACAGGGGTGCCGCACACCCCCTATGTTTCACCGATGAGGTGCTGGACCACAAATTTCCAGAAGGATTCAAACCAGTGAACACAGAGGCGTACGACGGAACCACAGACCCTGGGGTCTGGATTGAGGATTTTATCCTCCATATCCATATGGCTCGCGGAGACGATCTCCATGCCATTAAGTACTTGCCCCTCAAGCTTAAAGGACCAGCTCGGTACTGGCTGAAAAGCCTCCCCGAAAACTCAATTGGAAGTTGGGAGGAGCTTGAGGATGCTTTTCGGGCTAATTTTCAAGGGACCTATGTCCGACCTCCGGATGCAGACGATTTAAGTCATATAATTCAACAACCCGGAGAGTCAGCCCGAAAGCTTTGGAACAGATTTCTCACTAAGAAGAACCAAACCGTCGACTGCCCGGACGTCGAAGCCTTAGCAGCTTTCAAACACAATGTCCGAGACGAATGGCTCGCCAAACACCTCGGCCAAGAAAAACCGAGAACAATGGCAGCCTTGACAAGCCTCATGACCTGCTTTTCCGCGGGCGAAGATAGCTGGCTAGCCCGTAGTAGCACTAGCGACCCAGGCACATCCGAAGTCAGGGATGGCAATGGAAAACCATGACGCAGTAAAAGCAAGCGTCGAAATAAAGAAGACAACCCAGATAACACGGCGGTAAACGCCGGATTCAGGGGCTCTTGACCGGGTCAGCGGAAAAAGCCTTTCAAAGGCAGCAGAGATGGACCGTCCAACCTAAACAAGATTCTAGACAAACTATGTCAGATTCATGGCACCCCCGATAAACCTGCAAATCGCACCCACAGAGAATGCTGGGTCTTCAAGTAGGCCGGTAAGCTAAACGCCGAACACAAGGGGAGGGAGACACCAAGTGAAGACGAGGACGAGCCTCGCCAGCAAAGCACTGGGGGATAGAAAAAATTCCCACGAGTGGTCAAAACAGTGAACATGATCCACGTGACGAAGAAGAGAAGCAAACATGCACTCCGAGACACACGCGCCGTAGAGCCCGTCACCCCTAAGTTCAACCCCTGGTTGGCCTGCCCGATCACTTTTGATCGAAGGGATCACCTAACAAGCATCCGACACGAAGGATTGGCTGCCTTGATGTTAGACCCAATAATAAATGGATACCATCTCACACGAGTCCTTATGGACGGCGGCAGTAGTCTTAATCTGATATATCAGGACACAGTCCGCGAAATGGGATAGACCCGAAAAAAATCAGCCACAGTAATACTACCTTCAAGGGAGTAATACCAGGCCCAGAGGCCCGCTGCATGGGCTCTCTAATTCTAGAGGTTGTATTCGGTTCTTCCGACAACTTCCGAAGCGAAAAGTTAACCTTCGACATCGTTCCATTCCGAAGTGGCTATCAAGCACTACTCGGAAGAGCAGCTTTTGCTTGTTTTAATGCGGTACCGCATTACGCTTCTCTCAAGCTTAAAATGCCCGGTCCACGTGGCATCATCACAATTAGCTGAAATGTTGAACGTTCCTTATGCGCAGAAGAATGTGTGACGTCTTTAACAGCCGAACACTAAACGGCCCCTCCAACCAGAATAAAGGACCGGTCGTCAAGACCGCGGACACGGCTAGACGAGTCCGGCGCATTACTAGCTATAACAGCTTAGATAAACCCGAGATTGGTTTGATGGTTATATCCCCATAGACTGTACCAGGGGCTTCCCAGGTGTAAATAGGGCTAGTTCGGCTCAACTTTACTTATCTTGAATTTTTATGGTTTATTGAGAATAACCAATTTTTCGCACGACAACTTTCACCTAAGTTCTTCTCTTTTACAGATGATAATCATGCTACACCCTTCCAGGATACGGCACAACGGAGACACAGGCGCAGACGTGCAGCAGGGACCCGCTCAAAGGTTTCATTTTAGATTAAGACCCTGTGTAAACCTTTTTTACTGTCTCTTGTTGTTCACATCCTCCGGATACTCAGTACAACCAAGAAGGATGCTGACGTTATTGGCATTTCGCCACGTCAGAACATTGCATGTACTTGGACACTCGGGGTTCATTATCAAGGGCATTGCAAAGCCCGGCATATGTTATAAAGACCGAATACCTTAGGGAGTGTTCGGCGTCGCAACTTTGGCCTTATATGCATCAGCTCCGAATCATGTCTTTGGTCAAATGTTGGGTTTGCCCGGCTCCCGTGTTTTGCTACCTTACGTTCCGCTCTATCGGCTAAGGTGGCACCGGGAGAACTACTGCGATTGTGCCCTGGTTCATCCGGATGAGCACCTCAGTAGAGAAAGCCGAAAACTGACTGTCATGATAAAGCGCGAGACTGGTCAACCACTCGATGACTTAGCGGAATCTTCGGGATTCCTCCGCATTAACGAAGGGTCGTTTCCCGGTCATGTATGTACGTGCCCCGTATTCGGACGAGCGCGGAGGTACCAGGGGCTATATAGTAGTCCCACCGTCAAACTCCAATGGCTAAGTGAAAGTGTTAAAGCAATATAGTCCGATTGCCTCGTTCGTTGCGCTATCACCTCCTTAATGGACCAAGACGTTGGATCAAGTGTGAACACGCGTTTTTTGCGAACACCCCCGCATTATATGCGTGGGGGCTGAAGCCGACGACTGCAAACTTTCAGGTTATATACATATATACATAAACGGCCGCACAGGAGACATCATAATAATTTCAGGCAAAAGTATAAACACAGCCTTTATAATTTAATAAACATTGTTCTTACAATGGGAATACATGTCACTAGAACACAATATTCTTCGAGCACTGAGCCTCTATTAAACGAGCGCCTTCAAGGACTTCTTCAAAGTAGTGCTCGGCCGATACTCGGCCCACGGCCGAACTCTGGGTTGCAATAACGGTGGCCTCCATCTCTGCCCAGTATGTCTTGACATGGGAAAGAGCCATCCGCGCACCCTCTATGCACGCCGACCTCTTCATAGCGTCGATGCGTGGCACAGCACCAAGGAACTGTTGCACTAAACTAAAATAACTATTCGGCCTTGGCCCTCCCGGCCACAGATGATCCGCAACAGACCTCACAGCAAGCCCGGACAACCTATGGAGCTCGGCCCACTCGGCCATTCGCTCATTCAACAGCAGCGGACGCACTGGAACATTGAACTGTGACCAGAATAGCTATTCCACTTCACGATCTTTTTGATCTTTGAAATACTCGGCCGCATCAGTAGCACTTGCTGCCAAATCCATGTATGCGTCTGCAGAACTCCATAGCTGATCAAGAGGGGCATACTTCGGATCTCCGAACTTCGTCCGTAACAACAAGGGCTTCCCAGCCGTGATATCCCCGGCTTGACGCAGCTCCTCCTTCGCCGCTCTGATTTCAGAGCGGGCGTCCTTGGCCGCTACCATGGCCTTCTCCAGGTCCGTCGCATTCGCTCGACTTTCTTTTTCAAGAAGCTCGTAACGGTCGGCGGCATCTTTCAACTCAACGGCCATCTTGGCTATGTGCAGCCTATTCAGCTCTCAGCTCTTCGACCGCCTTTAGAGCGGCCGCATCACTATTCCTGCTTGTTCCTTTGCTCGGGCAAGTTCCGCCCGAAGGGTCTCCACGGCGGCGGCTCCATCTGCAGGCACAACATATTAAAGATACTAGCATCATGCTCCTCTTACTATGTGTTGATCATCGGAGAAATCACATACCATGTGCCTCGTCGAGCCGATTGTTGACAAGCACGATGTCGGCATCTGCCGCATCAAGTTGCCGCTTCAGCTCGGCAAACTCATTAGTCCGGCTAGCCACCGGACCTTCCGCCACCTCATATGAAGGCGGCATGATTATTACCTGGGGCTATGATCCTCTGTTTGCCGCCGTTTTCGACAGCAACCAAAGTCTCGGGGCTACTATCTGCATATGGCACACCTAGCGTGTGCGGTACCATCAAAAACATATACTACTTTGCGTACCTCAAAGCCTCTCAGCAGGCTCATAAAAGCTTCATGTAGCCCGCTTTCGGCGGATGAAATCCTCTCAACCACCGTACCCATTAGCGTACGATGCGCTTCTGAGATAGCCGCTTCCTCCAGAAGATCCTTCAGTGCATCAGGTCGCGCACTGGACGGTTCCGGACTCTTTTTGTTACTCTCCTTAGGAGCTGAATACTCCGGACTTCGGGTGGCCGAAGGATTACCCTCTGGCCTAGGCGGATCAGGAGAAATCCTCCGTGACGACACCTCAGGGTCGCCCGCCTCATGAGGCGGGGACGCATGGGGAGGTGTTTCTCTCTCCATCATCTCCGGAAGAAGATCCCCCGAAGATGAACTCTGTCGAGAAGGGCTACAATCCGAACTACAAGATATATGCTTCGGTTATCATCCTCGGAAGTAAAGCAGGATATTTTTACTATTAAGTACTTTTTGTTTACTTACAGCTCGGTGGAGGGCTGATCCCCTTGCGTGCACTGTGCGGCAAGGGTACCCTCCGGGGCAGGACCCTCTGGCGAAGATTTTTTCCCTTGTTTGGAAACCATTGTTTCCAAGTCTTCAGAGGTGGTCCTCTTCCTTCCCTGGGGAGAGGGAATTTCAGATTCTTCTCCCTGGTTATCCTCCTTCGCGGAGGCGCTAATTCCCCCGGTTTGGATGAATAATGAGTGAGGCCCGCTTTCAGCCTCTTTATTCCCCCCTTTATCTTCCCCTGAGGGCGCCTGATAAGGCGCCAGCTCAAGCATTCTGGCCAGTACTGGATCTGCTGAGCCTTCGGGAAGGGGGGCCCAACACCTGATCATCTTTGCCTTTTTTACCCAGTCCTGGTCAAAGAGCGACTTTTCAAAATGATGTTGTGATAAATAAAGAGACAACGTGTTCGGCCGAAGGACTACTTACTTGGGTATCTGGACGATTGCAGCTCAGACCCGCATCCTCGGTGGTGTCCGGACACCTTATTTGTGGTCCTAAGAACAATTTGTACATCTCTTCGAGCGTCATGCCGAGGAAGTGCTGAATAGCTCGCGGTCCTTCCGGGTTGAATTCCCACATACGGAGGGGTCGACGTTTGCAAGGCAGGACTCGACGAACTAGCATGACTTGCATTACCGTGACCAGGCTGATATCTCTCTCGAGGAGGTCTCGGATGCGACTCTGCAATATCGGCACATCATTTGCTGGCCCCCAGTCCAGCCCCTTGTTGATCCATGACGTCAGTTGTGGCGGAGGGCCCGACCGAAAGGCAGGGGCGGCCACCCACTTAGTACCACGGGGGGCCGTGATGTAGAACCACTCCCGTTGCCATAAACTGGACACCTCCGGGAAGAAACCCTTTGGCCACGGAACATCGGCGCCTTTGCTTATTACGGCACCTCCGCAGTCTACGTGTCGCCCCTCAATCATCTTCGGCTTCACATTGAAGGTCTTAAGCCATAAGCCGAAGTGTGGGGTAATGCGGAGGAAGGCTTCACACACGACGATGAACGACGAGATGTGAAGGATGGAATCTGGGGCCAGGTCATGGAAATCCAGCCCGTAATAGAACATGAGCCCCCTAACAAAGGGATCTAGAACAAGGCCTAGCCCTCGGAGGAAGTGAGAGATGAATACGACGCTCTCGCCAGGTTCGGGAGTGGGAATGACCTGCCCTCGAGCAGGTAGCGTGTGCGATATTTCGGCGGTCAAATACCTAGCCTCTCTTAGCTTCTTGATGTCTTCCTCTGTGACAGAGGAGGGCATCCACCGACCTTCAAGGTTGGATCCGGACATGGTTGAAGGTCCGAAGAACCTGACCTGAGCCTTGGGTGTTGAAACTCGAGGCGGGGGAAGGATTCGATTGAGTACGAGAAGAAAACAGGACAGGCCTTGGCCTCTTTATAAAGAGGGTGAATATCAAGCGTCCTCCTCGTGGCCGTTTTGGACTTGCCTAAAATCGAGGAGTCATACCAATGGGCATGATTGGGTTACCCACATCCGTATTGATGAGAATCCCATAATAAGGGGGACACGATCTCTGCTTCGACAAGACGTGCCAATAAAATCACCTCGCAAGACGTGCAGTGGCAGGCTGATTGAGAAAAAATGATTCGGATAATGATCAGGCCATGGTGTGATGTCACATCATTAAAAGTTGTCAGCAGATTAGATTTGTGGAAATATTATTCTCTCTACGGTGGTATGTGGAGTTTGTTTTGCAGAGCCGGACACTATCCTTGTGTTCAAAATCTTCTATGGAGTATTCAGAGGGGGAACCCGCCTTGCAATGCCGAAGACAATCTGCGCGCTGGACTCATCGTCATTGAAGCCTGGTTCAGGGGCTACTGAGGGAGTCCTGGATTAGGGGGTCCTCGGACAGCCGGACTATATACTTTAGTCGGACTATTGGACTATGAAGATACAAGATTGAAGACTTCGTCCCGTGTCCGGATGGGACTCTCCTTGACGTGGAAGGCAAGCTTGGCAATACAGATATGTAGATCTCCTCCCTTGTAACCGACTCTGTGTAACCCTAGCCCCCTCCGGTGTCTATATAAACTGGAGGGTTTAGTCTGTAGGACAACAACAATCATACCATAGGCTAGCTTCTAGGGTTTCGCCTCTACGATCTCGTGGTAGATCAACTCTTGTAATACTCATATCATCAAGATCAATCAAGCAAGAAGTAGGGTATTACCTCTATCGAGAGGGCCCGAACCTGGGTAAACATTGTGTCCCCCGCCTCCTGTTACCATCCGCCTTAGCGCACAGTTCGGGACCCCCTACCCGAGATCCGCCGGTTTTGACACCGACACCCGCGGCGGCTGGCGAGGAGGAGGAGAGTGCACCGTGGCTGCAGCTCCCCCGGTCCTCCCAGCGCCAGCATGTGGTGGCTTGGTGGAGTGCCGACCCGAGGGCCCTGCCGGCCATGGATCGTCTTTGTTGGCGATGGCGACGAGGCTCCGGATGGTGGCCCTCCACTTGTTGAGCTTCTCTGCTGCAGGAGGGAAGTCGAGGAGTAGCTGCGCGCGTGCCAAGGCTTCTGCTGGCGTGGGCGGCGGCGACAGCTGCATGGATCGCGGTGTGCTTCGACTTCTAACCATGTTAGAAGGAGCCCCGTTACGACCCAGCGGCTGCGTGCCATTTTCGCCAGCACTTCGGCGGGCATGCTGAACTCCTTCATCCCGTGGACGACGCACATGGCTCTTCCCATGGAGGTGCCCAGGGTCACCGGCGTGGTGACGCTGCTCGTTGCGCACACCATGGGATGAGCGCGCAGTGGTCGCCGGCGTGGGCATCTTGGAGGTCGTTGCGCCGCCCGGGGTGGCACAACGACACTCCTGGAGGGCCCTGCGCCGCCTGCGGGGGGTCCAGCTCCGTCTTTGGATCTAGCGACGTGTGGCCGGTTGTCTGGCGTGCGAACGACGCCGCTCGCCAGGCTCCGACTACCAGAGCGATGCTGGTGTTCATGGACCGCGGCCCGGGTCCTGTCCGCGACCGGCCCACTACTCGCCCGCGCTGGCACGGGCCGTTCGGCTCCCAACGAGCCGATCGGCGTGGCCGTCTTCTTCTTGGGATCCATGGCGACGAAGAACTGCTAGGCTAGCTACTAGACTAGATCCTCACAATTGCGCCCCCTGCCTGGCACACCAAAGATGTCGGTGTGGAACAACACCTATGGGATCACAAGGAAATCCCTACTACGGTTGCCGGGGCGCGGGGTTGCGAGAAGAGCAGGATTAGTAACCAGCACGAGGATCGTTTACCCAGGTTCGGGCCACGAGGATGCGTAAAACCCTAGTCCTTCTTTGGTGGGTGTATTTCTGAGAGTTCTTGAGCTCTCGAACTAGCTGTGGTGCGTCCGTGGTTCGAAAGAGCCGAATCCTTCTCCAGTATGCCATGGGCCTCCTTTTATAGTCGAAAGGGGCTGCCACAGTGGCACACAGGAGGTGGAAAGGCGCACAGTGCTATGAGCTTATCGCTCGTATTACAGGACAAGACGCATTTAATGCGTAGCTTAGGTGTCCCCTTGCTTTATCGGGGACGGGGGCGAGGCATGTCCCGTCCGTCGCCGCTCCTCCTTGCTTCGACACGCGCCCTGTCCAACGACGCATGCGGCGCCACGTAGGCAGGTAGGCAGCTGAGGTGGCGCGGCGGTGGAGCCTCCACGAAGACCTGCATGCCGCCACGCAAGCGCTTGATGAGTTGGCCTGGGAGCTGCATGTTGCCACGTAGGTGCCCGCCCAGCTAGTTGGGCTGGCAGCTGCATGTGAACGGTGGAGACTTGGTTGGTGCGGGCCTGGTAGTGGCCCTGCTGGCGTTCTCGGTGAGGACCTTGCCAGGTGGCCCGGCAAGGGTCTTGTCGTGGCGCGCTGTCGTCCCCGGCAAGGATCTTGTCGGGGGTCTGGTGGCCTTCCTCGGCAAGGATCCTGCCGAGGATCGTCGTCTTCTAATCCTCATCTGATCTTGAGTGTTCCTTGTCTTCACAAAGATCTGCATGCCACCGTGGAGGTGCCTCCCGAGCCCTGGTTCAACGCGATGTTGGAGACCGTGGGCTCAAGGGTGGCTCGCTCTGTTGGTGTGGGGCGAGCTGCCCCGGAAAGGGTCTTGCCGGGGCTGCTGAGGCGGCCCCGGCAAGGGTCTTGCCGGGGGAACCTGCTTCGTCCATCTGCTCTTCGTGGTCTTGGCCTTGGCATTGCTCTGTTTGTCTTGGGCTTCGGTCTTATCTTGGCTCACCTCCCCTGTTCTGCTCGGTGTGACCGTGGGCGCGGCTCCGACTACCCGTGCACAGGTAAAGGGGTACAAAAGTGCGCCCCTCCTTTTGTACACCGACAGTCTCCTCTCACCAGCAGGGCCCCGTTCAACGCCTCGCATCCCGACACGCTACCTATTGTCCATACCCGGCACGGTGGACGCTTGGCTGACATCCCCTAAATTCGAAAAACTCCGGCAGTTTGAGTTATACCATTACCACCAAAGTTTCATACCATGAACCGAACACCAAGAATTTGTGCCCACACCACCGTTGTCCATCTCGTGGATTCCCTCATCTCTCCACACCGCCACCTTCGCCCAGTGCCATCTACCAGACGATCTGGTACAAATGCTTCGACTTCCACTGCTAAAAAAACTTACGCTTGTTGTGGTTTATCTGTCGGAGGCCTCACTGCACAGCATCATCCACTCTAGTTGCCCTGCCCTGGAGCGCTTGCTGATTGTTTTGGGAGTAGAAATCCCTATTAGTTGTGTCCAAATAAAGTCGCCTCACCTTAAAAGCATTGGAATTTGTTTTGAAGGACAACAGCTCATCATCAAAGATGCCCCTTCACTTCAAAGGTTGCTCCTTCATTATTGTTATAAACCTTCGCAAATAACTGTCGTCTTTGCGCCCAAACTGGAGAAATTGGATGCAATCTTGATCCGTTTAATGATCACAAGAAGTTGGTGTTTGGCTCCTCACTTTTTCAACTACCGTATATTATCATCTACACATTTGTAATCATAACCTGCATTTTTCATTTGTGCGCATAAGTTTTATATCATCTTGGAGTACACTTTGGGTACTAATATTATGTTATATGCTCAATGAAGAGTTCGTCCATGGATAGCCTATCAATGCTGCTGGATTCTGTCAAGATCTTATATATAGGAATGTTTAGTTATGATTTAAACATAATTATTGGCTTGCTACGATGCTTTCGATCTCTGGAGAATTTATATATAAAGGTGATGATTTCATGCACATTGAAAGACCGTATATATTGTACTAGAATTAACCGTTCAGTTGTTGCTCTTTTGACATACTCTTTTTTTAGACCTTAACTATTTTCAATCTTCATGTCTACTTAGGCACTAACACATGGAGAAAAACGTATAACCAATTGGTGGCGTAATAAGCACCAGGATTTTCTCAGTTCTCATGACATTCATTTGAGGACAATAACAATGGAAGGATATGCATCCAACAAGGCAAACAGAAGCTTTGTCACATTCTTCCTATTGAATGCGAGGTTACTATTGTCCATGAGGCTTAAGTTTTTCAGCAAGAGATTTCTCACGGACGGACATGTTGAACAGTAAAAAAAGAAGTTTCAGGTGGACAAATGGGCTAGTGAACGTGCTCGGCTTCTCTTTACAACAACTTGTAGTCATCCTCCAATAATTATTTTTGCACAGGATGTTGATTTTATGGATCAGACCGATCCATTTGTTTGTGACTGCGAAAAAGAGTGGTTGGGTTAGATGTTATTGCCATGTTTAATCTGGGTTTTGTCTAAATTTGATGAACAATTAATCCTTGTGCTTTTTGTACCGTTTGTAAGCTTGATTTACATGTTGTTGCCCTCGTACTCCCCTCTGCCTGCCACTACACTACCGCACCTTCCACGGCTCCTGTTCATTCCCGTCCAAGGCCTCGCTGTCATTCTCTACCTTGGTTCGCTCGCTGTGCCCGCCGTTGTCTAGCGTTGTCAACATGGTCAACAACCGAGAGGAATCAGGAGATGACTGTACGTGGAGAGGCTGACAGTAGGGACCCACCAGGGTTGCATTACGCAAGCAAGTGCCTCGTTATTACAAGCAAAAAATACTTCCTCCTAATTGTTGGACAACTAGGTCCCACGCCATTGTCAATGTAGTCAATAAACGAGAAAATTACACAACGAGCGGATAACACCAGGGACCCAGTAGCTCGCCTAGTTGTTTTTTAGTTTTAGAGACGGAGCTCAACTGCGCATTGTGCGGGGGCTGTGGCCCGTCTAGCCCACGCTTACACTTTTATTTAAGCACATGGCGAGCCCAGTTGATATCTTTGTTCTTTCTAAAAATGGCTAGCCCAGTTCTTTTTTTCTAGAGAATACCCAACCGAGGCCTACTTGCTTTTCTCAACCCTGTTGGGCTACAAATTTTTCAAGACAAGGAGGGATGTAAGTAGTAAGAAATGGGATTCCCCAGAAAATGGGCTATAAGTTGTAATAAATGGGCTATAAATTTTTAAACTAACGCCAACCGGCAATTACATTAAAATGTCATTTTTCTGGATTTCTCTACTCTTATAAAAAGCAGCGTTGGTGATGATGGTGTGCCTGCCATCCTGCAATATAGGCTGTCCGATCTATATCTAATGGATAGGAAGGAAACTATGACAATTTACCTGCACTCCTCTCCACATTTGCAGATACAGCCTTCCCTCGTTCCTCCTTTTCTTCCACAAGACAAACTACTCATACAAATGCATCTTCATGTTCTATGCAACGCACGGGCATCTTGCTAGTTAAGATTTTAAATTTCATTCATTTTTTGCGAAGAATTTTTTAAATTTTATTTTCATATAATTTTTAAAAAATATTTTAACGTGACTATTTTTAATTTTATTTTGATATAATTTTTAGACTCGAAATTTCATGATTAAAAGAGTTTGGACCCCACCAAAATATGCGAAATTTTGTTGAATTTTTTTGCTGTGCTCAGAATATATGGTCTGTAATGCTAATAAAAAGAATATGGGCTTCAAAATATCCTTAAGAATTAGCAAATGGGTTGTAAATTATTGAAAATAATGGCTAATGGGCCGTATGCTGTTTTCCACAGATTTGGAGGCTGACTTCTGGGCCTACTAGGTTGATGATGACGCTGTCCAAAAAAAATGACGCATACGCAAGGCTTTGTCAACTTAGTCAACCCAGAGCAGTGATTGTTGGATGTCCATCCAACGGCCGTCGTGCTTCTTCAATCTCTGATCTTCCTGCTCCAGCCGCCCAAACCAGCGCCGGCGGGACTGCCTGCTCCCTCCTCCCGTAGTCGGCGGTGCTGCTGCCAGGCCATCCCTCTACCCACCCGCACATCCTGTTATTTTCCGGCGACGTGAGCCTCACCCCGTAGCTGACCAGTCAGCGCTCGTACTTCCCTCAGCGTGGGCATCCGCTGTTGTGGCTTCGCCGGCTCTGTGTCGTTCCCTTCCTAGGCCTCGCCGTCATCCAACCTGGTCAACGAACGACATCCATTGGAAGTGGATTGTACGTGGAGAGGCTGATAGCTGGGTTCACGGCCGCACACAAGGAAATGCCTCCTTATTACGCGCAAAATAATGATTCCTCCGCCTGACAGCTGGGACCCACCGGAAGGGCCTCTCTATTTCGTGAAAAAACTCCCCCCCCCCCGCTTAGTGGCGGATCCAGGATTTGAAGATACCCGGGGCGGATTTCTAAAGGAAATGAAAAAGAAGGCACAATACAATCAAGAAAATTCATCGGCCAATAATACGTATTAGACAAGACGATCAACACAATGCATTGTTTGAAGTAGTTTCACTCTTGAGAATGACGTGAAAATATATAACGCAAAATATTATATAAATTCTAACTTCTAAGAATTAGACCAACGTTACAATAGAACAAAAAGATAGAAAAATAGAGGAGAAGAGTAGGGGATAGCCAAGAACCTGCTCATTGTCTCTCGGTTAGCTGCTCGCTCGCTGATTTGATCGGGGCGTGTGGCCAGGCATCGAGAACAGGCGGACTCGCTTTTCCTTCCTCATCCAGCATCATCGGTTGGACGGACCTGCGCAGCACCATGGCGAGGCGGCAATGGAGGGCGTCAAGGACCCGAGGCGGAAGGGGCGTGAGGCATGATGATCAGTTCCACGGTCGATCGGATAGGAGGCTGCGTACAGAAACTAATGGGCTCATCTAATTCTTTACTGGGCTTACTTGACTGGCCCATATGTAAATCTTCCAGCGAATCGTTACCAGGCCTGTTTGGCTATCTCTCGTGGCAAATCGTTCCTTTCCTCTTCCCTCGTCAAGCTCGCGCTCATCTGAAACCTTCGACTGTATCTACTCGCCTTCCATGGTGTCCATCGGCCAAAAGCAGTAGGGGTACCCTAGGTTCCCAAACTTTACCCAGGGCGGCCGCCCCTACACGACCCCACGCTGGATCCGCCCTGGCCCCGCTGACAGCCCGGATCCACTAGTTATATCTTCACACACAAGGAAGTGCCTCCTTATTACGCACCAAAAAATGAATACTCCCCCTGCTAGCTGGGACCCACCATAGTGGGAGGCTAACTTGTGGACCTACTAAGTTGACGCGGATGGAGGGCTTTGTCAACGTAGTCAATACTAGCAAAAATGCTCGTGCGTTGCACCGGGGAATTCGTGCTTCGCTAGTCCTACTCATGTGTCGGCAGAACGAGCCTGAAAAGCGCAAACTCCTCCACGTCCCAACAAATAAGGAGCTCCTCCTCCCTTGGAACATCTCCCCAATGTGGGTCATGATCGGTGGCTCCCGATCTGGAAGAAAGCCGACAATGATGAGCTCGCCATGGACTTTAAGTGGCTCCACTGTTCACGTCCTTTCAAGAATTGCCATTGTCAATTCGGGGAAATCCATGAAAACCTCAGCCATCTCTCTTTCACCACATCTCATATAAACGTGCAGAGCTTTAGAATTGGATTATTGCAGAGATATTTTCAAACTCAGAAGATAGTATAGAGATGGTACCAAGAAAATACTCTTGTCTATCTTCACTAAGGTGATCACCCCTGAAGTGCCTCACTAATGACATTTTTTCCACAACCAAAAGCACCAGGAATAGCATCATGTTCCTCCAACAATTGAGGGGAGTGATGCATCAAACATGCTAGAACCATTTCAAAATAGATAAGATTGAAATTTAATGGTGTCGACAGGAAATGAAAATTCAACATCTGCTAATGTTTGGTTATGTAAGAGCAGAAACTATGATAAATAAAAACACAAGTTTTATTGTGGAAACTGAAGCTGAGATAATTTGTAGACAAAACTATCCTGCAAGAAGAGGTGTATCCACACCGAGCTTTGATGCAGCAGGTATTCGTGTACGCACATGCCTTATGTGCAGCTGAATAAGTTCCAAACATTAAGCTAGTAATTTAGTCCTAAAAAGTTATACAAACTAACTTACTTAATTGAAGCATAGTAAATTACTTCTTGATGCCCTGAAATTCTAGCTCTAGAAATGTATCCTGCATACATAGCAACAACAGTTTTTCAAACAAAGTTAAGCAATGGTAGAACGAATGTGAATAAATAAAAATGTGATGAAGTGATAGAGTCTACATAACCTATAGGCTGTATTGACCCGCTGGAGTAATGTAATTTACTTTCCCGTGGAACCAAGTGAAAGGGCGACATGGTGGTTCATCAAATTATTCTGAAAGAAAATCTGCCAGAGTCAGAAAACATTAGAATGTGCACATGGGTTAATAATGAAAATCTGACTTGTTTTTTTAATTTTGAAAGCTCTCATTTTAATATCTTAATCAAGTAGGTGCACATACAGCAAGGTGCACAAAATCAGCGCTTACAGCCTTCATTTTTATCTATGTATGAGATAAAAAATACTGGGCGGTACCTTAAGAAAACAAGAAAATTATGCAATGTTGTACTAAGTAGGTCAAGAGTGATATCCGTACCTAGTGATTATTTCCTGGACATTATGTCCCATAATATATACAGGAGTGTGGTTTTCAGATGACAGACGATATAACCATAGTTTCAGAAAAGAAAGATGTATCATAGACTCATAGTTCTTGCCACTAAAAATATTAGAGCTTGGGTACCTATCTTGAGCAGAAGCCAGACACATTCAATTAAGTGAACGAATTTATGGGTCATCTTCATCCAATATGGTTAGATGATTCCTTACACTCAATTTTAGTTTTTCAAGGCAACACTCATAAGCACTATTTCAAATAAGAAATAGTGTCACACCAGTGTGAAACACCTTTCTGACTAATTGTTGCAGGAATAAAAGAGATTTTTTTAGAAAAGGAGGAGGACCCCCGGCCTCTGCATCTGGGCGATTGATACTTCCATTTAGCATCATGCTTTTATATTGATATTTATTGCATTATGGGCTGTTATTACACATTATGTCACAATACTTATGCCTATTCTCTCTTATTTTACAAGGTTTACATAAGGAGGGAGAATGCCGGCAGCTGGAATTCTGGGCTGGAAAAGGAGCAAATATTAGAGACCTGTTCTGCAAAACTCCAAAAGTCCTGAAACTCCACGGAAGTTATTATAAGAATATATAAAAAATATTGAGCGGAAGAAATACCAGAGGGGGCCCACACCCTGGCCAAAAGGGTGGGGGCGCGCCCCCTGCCTCGTGGGCTCCCTGGTGGCCCTCCGATGCCCATCTTCTGCTATATGAAGTCTTTCGTCCGAAGAAAAAAAAACTTGCGGGAGGAGACTCCGCCGCCACGAGGCGGAACCTTGGCGGAACCAATCTAGGGCTCTGGCAGAGCTGTTCTGCCGGGGACACTTCCCTCCGGGAGGGGGAAATCATCGCCATCGTCATCACCAACACTCCTCTCATCGGGAGGGGCCAATCTCCATCGACATCTTCACCAGCACCATCTCCTCTCAAACCCTAGTTCGTCTCTTGTATCTAGTTCTTGTCTCAAAGTCTGGGATTGGTACCTGTAGGTTGCTAGTAGTGTTGATTACTCCTTGTAGTTGATGCTAGTTGGTTTTATTTGGTGGGAGATCATATGTTCAGATCCTTTATGCATATTAATACTCCTCTGATTATGAACATGAATATGCTTTGTGAGTAGTTACGTTTGTTCCTGAGGACATGGGAGAAGTCTTGCATTAGTAGTCATGTGAATTTGGTATTCGTTCGATATTTTGATGAGATGTATGTTGTCTCTCCTCTAGTGGTGTTATGTGAACGTCGACTACATGACACTTCACCATTGTTTGGGCCTAGAGGAAGGCATTGGTAAGTAATAAGTAGATGATGGGTTGCTAGAGTGACAGAAGCTTAAACCCTAGTTTATGTGTTGCTTCGTAAGGGGCTAATTTGGATCCATATGTTTCATGCTATGGTTAGGTTTACCTTAATACTTCTTTTGTAGTTGCGGATGCTTGCAATAGAGGTTAATCATAAGTGGGATGCTTGTTCAAGTAAGAACAGCACCCAAGCACCGGTCCACCCACATATCAAATTATCAAAGTACCGAACGCGAATCATATGAACGTGATGAAAACTAGCTTGACGATAATTCTCATGTGTCCTCGAGAGCGCTTTTCTCTATATAAGAGTTTGTCCAGGCTTGTCCTTTGCTACAAAAAGGATTGGGCCACCTTGCTGCACTTTATTTACTTTTGTTACTTGTTGCTCATTACAAATTATCCTATCACAAAACTATCTGTTACCTACAATTTCAGTGCTTGCAGAGAATACCTTGCTGAAAACCGCTTATCATTTCCTTCTGCTCCTCATTGGGTTCGACACTCTTACTTATCGAAAGGACTAGATAGATCCCCTATACTTGTGGGTCATCAGCGATGCATACAGCCACTTTATTAATTATTCTCACAAGACCTTACAAAGTCATACAACAGTAAGACTAAAGCCACCGTCTAAGCAACAACTGTCGCTACTCCTATCCAAATGATGAAGGGGCGCTGATAGTCTGGGCCTAATACCAAACAGACATCGCAGCCAAACCTAAACATCTAAGACCTGAGGTCCCAACCAGGACGCCTGCCGGGTATGGGGCACCTACCAGTCCGGCGCACTCCTCAACCAGGACGTCTGCCCGGTATGAGGCCGCCGCAGCCACCTGCCACCAATCCATCTTCAGTGTTGTACTGCTGCACCACCTTGCCCGGCCTCTCTGCCATCGATGCCACCACGACGCCTGATAACGTCACCCTCCTGCGCGAGTCCCTCGCCACACATCGGGCGTCGAGTCTCCACTGCGCCACGCCGCCGAGAAACGCCACCATTAATGTGCAGGATGAAACACCGCTCCACCAATTATTCCGTCCACTGGTCCCTCGAGTCCATGTACACCTCCAAGAATGATGCCACAAGAGGGAAACGACACAAAAATGTCACCGTCATCCGATCTACTGATCTAGGGTTTCCACCGGAGGTAGCAGATAGTGGCCTGGAACTTCTCAACAGCGATGCCTTCAACAAGGGAACGACACTGAATAGTGCCGCCATCGCCGGCCTCAGCAGCAGCCGCGAGCAGGTCTTCACCCAGATCTGTTCCAATGGCCTCCATCAAGCGTCTTGTGCACGGATCGTCCACCACTGCGGCCGCCGCGTCGCCCGTCGCAAGTCCACACATCCTCCGCCGTCCGGGGCCGCCACCCCGGGATCCAGCCCTTGCTGGCCGCCGGAACGAAGCCACCGAGCCCCATCGAGGGCGGCCAACGGGGGCGGAGAAGCTAGATCCGGCCAAGCCCGGCCAGGATCCGGCCTCTCCCCGCGCTGAAGCCACTTCCGCAGCTCTGCATCTCGCCCGCGCCCGAGGCGCCGCAGGCAGCGCTTCGCGCGCAACACCGCGGAGAGGGGAAACGCCCCGCCACCACCTTCCTTGGGGCGCGCGCGGACTTCGCCGGTGGCCCCTCCAGCGGTGGCGAAGCGAGGAAGGAGGCTAGGGGGACATGGCGGCGGCAGCGGCGCTAGGGTTCCCCCGTGTCGCCCGGGGGCGACGCGGGGGCGAGGGGCGAAATTAATATCACAGGAATAAAAGAGGTGCATACACAAATTCATTCAACAAATAATAACTTCTAGGTTTGCGTACTTCTCAACAAAATTTCATTGTCACGGCTACAAAGTTTGTCTAAACTAAGACTAATTACCACACCAACCCGACAAATCTATTAGGAGATTAGATAAGGTATGCAAGAAAGAAAAGCAAGAGCAGGATAGAATAGTGCACCATGTTATTACACTTCATCAGCAATTACTGCTGCTGCTATCATCAATCCTCGTTGTCTTAGAATTCTGTTTACTTGGATTGCTTGTGTAATGTGACTGTAAAGCTTCTAGAAATTGGCTGCGAGCCACAATCACCAAACAATTAAAAATGAACTATTTTTATAGAAGTCTACAAATATATTTTAGTGGCTCTAGCAGGTTTAATACTTTCAATATATCTATTGAGAAGCTTACAAAGATAATAACCATATCATACTAACTTCACTAAATTGGTTCACAAGATTGTAGGGTGAGAACAGCTAATAGGATTTATTTTACCCGATTGAAGGCTTGAAGCACGCAACAAAATGCTCCATACATTGTCTTCAAGCAATTCATCAAACATTTGGTGTGTGCTTCGCGTATCATGAAACCATAACTCGCATGTAGTAGTCTCCCTAGTAATCAAATTTCCAATCTGCACATCATGTAACTTTGATGATTATGTAACAAACTGCAAATTTCCTATTTGTAGAAGACAAATCACAAGGGTTGATTGGCAGGCTTTCACGTTGGTGCTGCAGTTACGAAATCAGCAAGCTCGCTCTCTCCCTGCTCACACGCACGAAAGCACGGCCGGATCAGCAGAGCGAACCACACGTTCTCCAAACCTGAGGAGCAGAGTCTGACATTGTTGTGGTAGACAGGAGCTGTATCACAGAATCAGATAAGGAGATTAACCTTGGGCTAGTCGTGCGGTATAGTAGCAGCATCTGCGGCCTCAGGGCACTCCACCAGTGCGCCATAGCAATGGAAGGGCCCGGCGCAGTCGCGCGCCTAGCCATCCACGGCGACATCGTCCTGGGCGTGGTGCGAGAAGACGGGCGGCTCGCCGTGCTCCATCCCCGCGACCTTAAGCCAAGACGAGCAACACCAGGACGAGGGGGCCCGAGACGCTACGCGCGCAGCGCAGCTTTCACCAAAGCCAAACCTTCCATCTATGGATCTGAACCGGGCAAAACAGAGCGAGTCAGGGGCGCGGGGAAGGGAATAGCGACGCTGCTAGGCACATGGCGGCGGCGGCGCGCGGCCATGAGAGAAGAAGAATTATTTTATGAGTACAGAAGGAGATGAGGTTCTTTTTTTAGAATGGGAGAAGGAGTTTTTTTTTTTGAGATATACAGGGAGAAGAAGATGAAGTTCGTCCATCGCCATGATACGTATCCAACGTATCTATAATTTTTTATTGTTCCATGCTATTATATTATCCATCTAGGATGTTTTATATGCATTTATATGCTATTTTATATGATTTTCGGGACTAACCTATTAACCTAGAGCCCAGTGCCAGTTTCTGTTTTTTCCTTGTTTTTGAGTTTTACAGAAAAGGAATACCAAACGGAGTCCAATTGATGTGCCAATTTTTGATGATTTTTTATGGACCAAAAGAAGACCACGGAGCATCGGAGTTGGGCCAGAAGTGTCCCGGGCTGCCCTTGAGGGTGGGGACACACCCACCCCCCTGGGCGCGCCCCCTGCCTCATGGACAGCCCGGAGACCCCCCCTGACTTGTTCCCGACGCCAAAAATTCCTATAAATACTGAAACCTCTAGAAAATAACCTAGATCGGGAGTTCCGCCGCCGCAAGCCTCTGTAGCCACCAAAAACCAATCGGGACCCTGTTCCGGCACCCTGCCGGAGGGGGGGATCCCTCACCGGTGGCCATCTTCATCATCCCGGCGCTCTCCATGACGAGGAGGGAGTAGTTCACCCTCGGGGCTGAGGGTATGTACCAGTAGCTATGTGTTTGATCCCTCTCTCTCTCGTGTTCTTGAGGTGGTACAATCTTGATGTATCACGAGCATTGCTATTATAGTTGGATCTTATGATGTTTCTCCCCCTCTACTCTCTTGTAATGGATTGAGTTTTCCCTTTAAAGTTATCTTATCGGATTGAGTCTTTAAGGATTTGAGAACACTTGATGTATGTCTTGCATGTGCTTATCTATGGTGACAATGGGATATTCACGTGATCCACTTGATGTATGTTTTGGTGATCAACTTGCGGGTTCCGTGACCTCGTGAACTTATGCATAGCGGTTGGCACACGTTTTCGTCTTGACTCTCCGGTAGAAACTTTGGGGCACTCTTTGAAGTACTTTGTGTTGGATTGAATAGATGAATCTGAGATTGTGCGATGCATATCGTATAATCATACCCATGGATACTTGAGGTGACATTGGAGTATCTAGGTGACATTAGGGTTTTGGTTGATTTGTATCTTAAGGTGTTATTCTAGTATGAACTCTAGGATAGATCGAACGGAAAGAATAGCTTCGTGTTATTTTACTATGGACTATCGAATAGATCGATCAGAAAGGATAACTTTGAGGTGGTTTCATACCCTACCATAATCTCTTCGTTTGTTCTCCTCTATTAGTGACTTTGGAGTGACTCTTTGTTGCATGTTGAGGGATAGTTATATGATCCAATTATGTTATTATTGTTGAGAGAACTTGCAATAGTGAAAGTATGAACCCTAGGCCTTGTTTCAACGCATTGCAATACCGTTTGTGCTCACTTTTATTATTTGTTACCTTGCTGTTTTTATATTTTCAGATTACAAAAACCTATATCTACTATCCATATTGCACTTGTATCACCATCTCTTCACCGAACTAGTGCACCTATACAGTTTACCATTGTATTGGGTGTGTTGGGGACACAAGAGACTCTTTGTTATTTGGTTGCAGGGTTGTTTGAGAGAGACCATCTTCATCCTCTGCCTCCCACGGATTGATAAACCTTAGTTCCTCCACTTGAGGGAAATTTGCTAGTGTCCTACAAACCTCTGCACTTGGAGGCCCAACAACGTCTACAAGAAGAAGGTTGTGAGTAGACACCAGGCCACCGGACGCGTAGGTGGCATGGGCCAAGCCCAATACAACTCACGGGTGGTGGCATGGTTCGTGGCCCACGAAACGGAAAGCTATTTCGCGAACGTTACCTTTGCGTACTTAGGTAGATCTCAGCCGTAAATCTTTATTGTTAACATGAAATCAACAGATATGAAAATATGACGTATGAAGAACTATGAAAGCCTCCGTCCTTCATTATTAGGTAAAGATGAACGATTCTAGCTCCAGTGACCGTACGATGTCCATCCAAGGGCCGCAGTGCTTCTTCAACCTCTAGTCTTCTTGCTCCAACCGCCCAAACCAGCGCCGGTCGTGCCGCGTGCTCTTGCCTCCCGTGGCCCGCTGTGCTGCCGTGGAGGCCTCACCGCCCCTACTACTCCCACCGCTGGCCAGGCCATCCCTCTACTCACCCACACCCCCTGTTATTCTGCAGCGACAGCAGCCCACACCACAGCCGAACCAGTCAACCCTCGTACTCTTCTCCGCGTGGGCATCCACTGCCGCGTCTTCCCCGGCTTCGCGTCATCCCCTTCCTAGGCCTCGTCGTCGTCCATCGCCTTAGCGCTCTCGGCGCGGCGTGGACAATGTGGTCAAGGAATGACTTCCATCGGAAGAGTACTATACGTGGAGAGGCTGACAGTTGGGTCCATGGCCGCAGCAAGGAAGTGCAACCTTATTACACGTAAAATAATGATTCCTCCACCTGACAACAGGGACCCACCGGACGGGCCACCGTATTGCGCGAAAAAATGATTCTCACCCTAACTGCTGGGACCCACCAGCTACATCTTCGCACGCAAGGAAGTGCCTCCTTATCCTCCCTGACAGTCGGGACCCACCTTGTCGAAGCGTACGTAGCGTTGTCAATCTGGTCGCGAATGTGTACGTACATACTGGTCGATCGGTCTGTCTGCAGGCTGCAGCGATGAACCGTGGCCGAGTAAGAAAGGGCACGTGTGGTAGTAGAGGCACGAACGTAGCATGTACACGTACGTACATCCAGGGTGCAAGAACGTAAATACAGCCACGTACGTACATATGGGCGGGCTCTCGAACGCCTACTCGCTGTAAGTGCATCTAGTGCCCCTTAGTGATTTTGGTGTATTGAAGACTTATAGGTTAAGGGACTAATGTGTTTGTGAGTGTACACAGGTCTATAAGTCTATGAGGAGTTTGATATTTATAGAGAAAGTCGACCCCTAAAAATGAATATCTTTGACAGAAGACTTTGATTTTCCGAAGACTTTGAAAATGAAGAAATTGGTGTGACCTTGAAGACTTGGTATTCATTCGAGGAACATGAAGCGTGAAGACTTTGGTTTTGTAGTTTCATTTTCTCTTTCTTGAGTCATAGGAAACACCGTACTGTTAAACGGGGTCAAGGAAAAACTAAGGAAAAATTTCCAAGTGATGGTCAACTCAAAATCCTACACCTACCCAATCCTTTCGAGTGAAGCCATTGGAAATCTCATACAGTTCAGTCAATTTCTTCAGTGATAGAGACGAAGTTCTTCTGGTCTCTGAGGAATTTGTTCTGACTGAGGATTTAGGAATTCGCCAGTGCGAATTGCCTACGAGTGAGGATCATGATAGCCCTGAGGAATTTGATAGTCAACTTTCCGACCGTTGTTGTGCCATGCGCCAGCTGTCCAAAACATCTACCCACCTAACGGTCATATCATTGAAGGGCATTTATGTCTTATCATGTCGGGCTGCTCCCTAGGCTATAAATAGCTGCCCCCTACAACCACTAGCTGGTTGGCTGCTCTGAGAGAAACTAACACTTGTCAATTGAGAGCATCCCATCCTCCGAGGACTTTGAGCGAAAATCATCAAGTGAGGAAAATCCAAACCCAAACACCTACAAACCCAAAGTGATTGAGCATCACTGAAGAGATTGATCCTGCGTGGATCCGATGCTTGTTACCTTTGAAGACTGTGTATATTCCAGACAGTTAGGCGTCATGGTCTAGAGCCTCCAAGAGGAAATTGTGGATCGCCGAGTGACCGGGTTTGTGAAGGTTTGGAAGTCACCTGAAGAATTACCACGAGTGATTGGATGAGGTCTGTTTGACCTTAGTTCAAGGAGAATACGGTGAGGACTGTGTGTCCGGGACTGTGTGTCCTCAGGTTTAAATACCTAGCCGCTCCAACCAGACGTACAACTGTCACAGCAGTTGGAACTGGTCTACCAAATCATTGTCTTCACCGAGCTTACTAGTTCTATTTCCTCAACCCTTTCATTTCCTCATTATTGTGCTGTTTGCTTGTTCTCATATCTGTTTGAAGGCTTTGACTGAAGAGTTTCTCAATTTCCTCAGTTCAATTTCTTCAGTCTGTCTGTCTTCATCATGTTTTATCCTGTGCTTACGCATCCTGTACTCTGTGTCTGTTTTCATTTCATCATGATGACCATGCTTATGTTTTATTATGTTTGCATCTGAGTACTTATTCCGCTGCAAGTAGTTCTTCGCTAAGGAATTTCCTCATCCTGAAATTCCTCGGTGAAGAATTCATAAAAATCGCCTATTCACACCCCCCTTCTAGTCAACTTAACACACTTTCAATTGGTATCAGAGGAAGGTACTCCCTTGATTCTGTGTGATTTTGGTTTAATTGCCTGGAGTTTTAGTTATGTCGACTGCAGGTATGATCAAGGTTTCTGCTGGGTTTCCTACCTTCGATGGGACGGACTACCCCTACTGGAAGAATAAGATGCGTATACATCTTGAGGCAATTGACAACGATCTCTGGTATGTTGTGGAGAATGGCGTTCCCACTGTCTCACCTTCCCTGAACGCTACTGATGTGAAGAGATTCAAGCAACTCGATTCTCAAGCGAAGAACATCATATGTGGCCATCTGAGCAAGCTAAACTTATCTGGGATAGGTAGTATGGCAGAGTGAGTGCTTCGGAGACAGCTAAACTTATCTGGGATAGGCTGTCCAAGGTCAATGAAGGATTCTCAACACAGCGTGACTCTCGAGTTGACGTTCTTCGAAATCTCTTCAACCGCTTCAAAAGACTCGACAATGAAAATGTTCAGCAAACCTTCGATCGCCTCACTGACATCTCGAATGAGCTTCAAGCACTTGGTGCCACTGACATCACCGACCATGAGGTGGTGAAGAAATTGCTGAGATCGCTTGATTCCTCATTTGATACACTGGCACTAATGATACAAGAACGTGGAGATTACAAGTCACTTGATCCCGCTGATATCCTCGAAAGGCTAAACACTCATGAGTTCCAGCTTGCTAAGAAGAGAGGTCTCTATGGTTCGAGCTATGGCAGATCACGCGCCCTAAAGGCCAAGGCCGTCTCTGAATCTGAAGGTGAAGATTCTGGTAGCAGCCTTGGTGATCCTGAAGAACTGAGCCAGGAGCTAGCATTGCTCGTGAAGAAATTTCAGAAGTTCTCAAGGCGTGGTCGTTTTGTAAAATCCTCAAGGAGTGATGATTCCTCATCCCGTGACTACAAGAAGAGGCTATGCCACAAATGCAAGAAACCTGGTCACTACATTCAAGATTGTCCTTAGTGGGAGAAGGAATCAAAGAAGAAGAAATACAAGGATTACAGTTCTGATGACTCAAAGAAGAAGAAGAAATCTTCAAAGTCCTCATCATCAAATCCACAAAGTCTTCATCTCACAAGAAAAGCAGCTCTAAGAAGGCTCGGGCATCCATTGGCAAGGAAATGGACTCTAAAGCTGAATCTGAGGAACATGAAGAAGAGGAGGCATCTGAAGAGTCAGAATCTGGTGTGGCGAGCCTAGCCCTCGCTACTGCGTTCGTCAGCAAGTCCATCTTCAATACTGAAGAAAATGGCTTCTACAACAAGGCTGATGACAACGATGATGGCTATGCTCCCACCTATTGCTTCATGGCAAAGGGTGCCAAGGTACTCAAATATCCCTCCTCTGAATCAAGTGAGGATGAATCTGATGAAAACCTCAAGCCTAGCTACTCTAAACTTGCTAAGATTGCTGTAAAACAACAAAAGGCTTTTGAAAAGGTTCAAAATATGCTAGACAAAAGTGATGATATGTTGGGTGAAGAAATGGATCGCACTAAAAACTTGACTGAAAGTCTTCAGAGACTTCAGTCCAAGTTTGACACCCTTCAAAGTCATCATAACACTCTCTTATCTGATCCTGAGAAGCTCTCTTATGAATTTCTTCAAAGAAAGCAAGATCTTGAGAAGCTAAGGGTGAGTTATGATGATCTTCAGAAGGAGCGTGATTCATTACTTGCTCAACAAATCAGCGCTGCTCAGGAAGAATTCATTCCTCCATGTTTAAAGTGCATTGAACGTGATTCTGCTAATTCTTCACCTGAATGTTCAAATGCTTGTACTGTTACAATTTCTTCAACCGTGTCTGCTATCACAAATTCCTCATCTGAGGATATTGCTAGTATCACTGACAATGCAGGGCTGAAGGAATTGTATATGACAGGCATGTACAAAAGCCTCAAAGGGCATCAGGCTCTTTGTGATGTGCTTAAAAAGCAGATCCTCAACTAGAACCCTAGGAAAGAGGGTATTGCCTTTGAGAGGAAACTTAATGCTAATGGGACATACTGGAAGCCTGAGCAGTATCCCAAAACCTCATGGGTTGCTGCAAAGGAACCTCCAGTAGATCCATCTACTTTATCTGGCTTTACATGTGAATCTCCTCATTCTTCTGATGAGTCATTTGACTCCAACTATAAACTGTTCAAAAATCAGAATGGTGAAGTATTTGCTAGATATGTTGGCACTAACTGCAGGAACGGTTCTCCTATGAAGAAAATCTGGGTTCCCAAAAGGTGCCTTGAAAGTCTTCAGGTGAATGTCATCATGACACCACCTGTGAAGAATAGGAACCGCAGATCAAATTCTTCATATGGATCCAAGTCCTCATACGGACCGAATTCCTCACATGGATCGAATTCCTCAAATGGATTAAAATCCTCACATGAACATCATCGTGCTAACACTTCTGTTTCGCAGGGAAGATTTAAGGGCTATGAATATGTGCATTATTCTTCAAACCATTATGTTCATAAGTCCTCGAAGAATTTCTCCGCTTATTCATATTCTTACCCTAACCCCTCTTATGTGAAACGAAGTGGACTGGCTTCTATGCCACCTTTCTCGTATGGAGCTCGCAGAATGATGAACTCTTTGCCACCCCTTCAGATGTGGGTGGTGAAGAAAAAGAACTAATCTCTTATGCAGGGTCAGGTCTCCAGACGTGCTTGAACGTCTGAGGAATTTGCTGGAGACCTGAAAAATTGCCTGAATGGACGCAGGCTAATCATCAAGAAATGAATCCTCATTTCTCATGTCCTCATACTGCTTTATCTGTCTTATTGCTTGATGAAATTGATCTGATGAACTAGATGTCATATTCTTCACTGATGAAGTATATGAGTTCGTAAGTTGCACTAATTCATCTGCAGGATGATCAACCCAAAGCCAATGAGTGGCTCCTCGATAGTGGATGTACTAATCACATGACTGGTGACAAGAATCTATTGATGGACGTTCCCTTATCTCCATCGCATCTGAAGCATATCATCTTCGCTGACAAAGGCAAAAGCAAGGTATTGGGTCTAGGTAAGGTTGCGATCTCAAACGATCGACACATGGACAAAGTCATGCTTGTCGAGTCCTTAGGATACAACCTCATGTCTGTCTCAATGCTTTGTGATCTTGATATGGTTGTCATCTTTGGCAAGTATCGTTGTGTTGTGATCATGGAAGCTAACAGTTCCAAAGTCTTCGAAGGCTTTAGGAGAGGAGATCTGTATATTGTTGATTTCTCTACAGGACCACAACCAGCTATATGTCTACTTGCAAAAGCTTCAGAAGACTGGCTATGGCATCGACGACTAGGTCATGCTGGCATGAGGAATCTGCACACACTCGCGAAGAAGAAGCATGTCATTGGCATTGAGAATGTCAAATTCCTCAAGGATCAATTATGCGGAGCCTATGAAGCTGGAAAGATGACAAAGGCCAAGCATCCAGCGAAGACTATCATGACCACTACTCAACCATTTGAATTGCTTCACATGGATCTCTTTGGTCCTAACCATTACTCTGCATTCACAAATGAAGCATCTCTTTATGGCTTTGTTATTGTTGATGATTATTCTCGTTACACATGGGTGCATATTGTTACTTACAAACGTGAAGTGCAGGAAGTCTTCAAACGATTTTCCTCGAGGGCTTCAACCAACTTTGGTGTGAAGATCAAGCACATCAGAAGTGACAATGGAACTTAGTTCAAGAATACTGGTCTTGATGACTATCTTGATGAACTTGGTATTACTCATGAGTTATCTGCTCCTTATACTCCTCAACAGAATGGCGTCGTGGAGCGCAAGAACAGAACTCTTGTTGCGATGGCTCGCACTATGCTTGATGAGTACAAGACGCCTCCTCACTTCTGGATTGAGGCAATTGATACTGCACGCCACATCATCAACAGGGTATATCTTCACAAATTCTTCAAGAAGACTGCATATGAACTCCTCACTGACAAGAAATCCAATGTGAGTTATTTCAAAGTCTTCGGTGCTAAATGTTGGATTAGAGATCCTCATCACAGTTCTAAATTTGCATCGAAAGCACATGAAGGTTTTATGCTTGGTTACGGGAAGGACTCGCACACCTACAGAGTCTTCAACAACGTTCACCACAAGGTTGTTGAAAATGTAGATGTGCGGTTTGATGAAACTAATGGCTCGCAAAGAGAGCACCTACCTTCTGTGTTAGATGAACAATCACCTGAGGAAACCATCAAGTTCAAGGCTACTGAGGATGTCATTCCTACCGAAGAATCTGCTGAAGAAGTTATTCCAGAACGTGAAGAATGTCATGCTGATCCACCTGAGGAAAATGATGTTGAAGGAAATGTTGATCAAGTTCCTCAACGGCAACCAGCTCATCCTCACGTCGCAAATGAAGTGCAGATTGAGAAAATCATCAGCGACATCAACATCCCAGGTCCTCTCACACGCTCAAGAGCTTCTCATTTGTCTAACTTTTGTGGGCACTTTGCTTTCGTCTCTATCACAGAGCCCACTAAGGTAGATGAAGCATTTCTGGAGCCTGAGTAGATTCAAGCTATGCAAGAAGAACTACATCAGTTCGAGCTCAACAACGTCTGGGAACTGGTCAAACATCCAGACCCTCGCAAGCACAATACCATTTGCACAAAGTGGATCTACCGCAACAAGCAAGATGAAAATGGCCTTGTGGTGAGGAATAAGGCACGGCTTGTAGCTCAAGGCTACACACTGGTTGAAGGAATTGATTTCAATGAAACTTTTGCACCTGTTGCTAGACTTGAGGCTATTCGCATATTACTTGCTTATGCTAACCATCATGACATCATCTTATATCAAATGGATGTGAAAAGTGCATTCCTCAATGGTAAGCTTGAGGAAGAAGTATATGTAGCTCAACCCCCAGGTTTTGAAGATCCAAAGCATCCTGACAAAGTCTTCAGACTCAACAAGGCCCTCTATGGCCTCAAGCAGGCCCCTCGGGCGTGGTATGATACTTTGAAGGAATTCCTCATGAAGAAAGGCTTCAAACCCGGTTCACTTGACCCAACTCTTTTCACTAAATCTTAAGATGGTGAATTGTTTGTGTGCCAAATATATGTTGATGATATCATCTTTGACTGTACTGACCAACATTACAGTGATGAATTTGCCTATATGATGAGTGAAGAATATCAAATGTCTATGATGGGAGAATTGAAATTCTTCTTAGGTCTTCAAATTCGTCAACAGCGCAATGGCATATTCATATCTCAGGAGAAATACCTCAAGGATGTATTGAGGAAATTCGGCATGCAAGATTGCAAAGGCGTCAAAATCCCTATGCCCACAAATGGCCATCTATGCACTGATGAAAATAGTATTGACTTTGATCAAAAGGTATACCGCTCCATGATTGGTTCTTTACTGTATTTATGTGCATCTAGGCCAGATTATATGCTTAGTGTTTGCATGTGGGCCCAATTTCAAGCTACACCGAAGGAATCACACCATACGGCTGTGAAGCATATTCTTCGATATATAGCTCACACACCAACACTTGGATTATGGTACCCCAAGGGCTCGGCTTTTGATCTCATTGGATATTCAGACTCTGACTAGGCCGGTGATCGTGTGGATCGCAAGTCAACATCTGGCACATGCCATTTCCTTGGACGATCCTTGGTCTGTTGGTCCTCGAAGAAACAGAACTGCGTATCACTGTCCACTCCTGAACCTAAGTGCATTGCTGCTAGCTCTTGCTGTGCTCAATTGCTGTGGATGAAGCAAACTCTCAAGGACTACGGCGTCAACATGAAGAATATGCCTCTCTACTATGATAATGAGTGTGCCATCAAGATGGCTCATAACCTAGTTCAGCACTCAAAGACAAAGCACATTCAGATTCGTCATCATTTTGTTCGTGATCATGTGTTGAAGGGCGACATTTCTATTGAACATGTGAAGACTGAAGAACAGCTAGCCGATATCTTCAGAAAGCCCTTGGATGAGAAGAGATTTAGCAAGTTGCGGTGTGAGCTAAATATCTTAGAATCTTCGAATGTCCTTTGAAAAGGACACACATCCTAACACTTATGCAAAATTGATGACTTAGATGTGCAACACACGAAGTAACATTTTTCTTCAATCAATGAAGACTAACCCTCTAAGTGTGAAGAAATTAACGAAGAATTTGATTCTAAGAGCCCTACGACAATTATACGCGGTGTCTGAAATCATCATTCTTATACGGTGGGTCACACCACCACCAAAAGTTGAAAATCTTCAATTGGAGTTTTTTTATTTTGAATTTCCTCAACTTGGCATTATCTTCACTAGTTCCGTCGTTTTTCTTCATTGGCTATATATATATGTGTGTGTGTGAGTGTGTGTGTGTGTGTGTCCTCTACAACATTCACTTATTGCTAATTCTTCGAGTTGCCTTTTCTGCTAAGTGAATGTGATCGGACCCTTCCCCTCTATGCTATACTCAACCCAATCTATTCACAAATTCTTCATGTGCGTTCTATTTGAAACTCGTTCAAAATCTTCACTTTGTCCTTGTCAGTAGAAGAATTTGCGAACGAAACTTCAAAAACTAATCTTATCTGAATTTTCGGCATTTGCCACTCAAACCGTCCGCATTCCACGATATATTATCCTATTCACCCACGATCGCACACGATCGCCACCTCTCAGTTCGTGGGTGACACATGTCGTGCGAATGAGAAGGGTCAGGGGCACGTTCGTCCAATTTCTTCGGGCGAACAGTTTTTCACCACGGCTATAAATACCCCCTTCCCTTCCTCACTTCACTTTTACTCTGCTCGATCTCGCTCCCTCGCTCGAGGTCTCAAAACCCTAGCACCGCCGCTACTTCCATCGTCGCCGGTGAGGAAGAGCTTCACTGCCTCCACCTCGTCGCCGCCGTACTAGCGCCGGCCGCGGATTTCTTCACTCCGCCGCCGTCGTAGCTGTCTTCCTCAGCCAAGTTAGGGTGTGGAAGATCTGAACCGACGAGCTTCAAATCTACACTTCCCAGTTCGTCGTGTTCTTCGTCAAGGGTAATTAAAAGTCACTTTTACTGCCCTTGTTGATTCTGATGTTTTCTACAAAATCTTCAAAAGGTGTTTATTCTTCAAATTCTTCACACACTAAACACCTCACATGTCATATGTTCTTGATCCGTTTCTCTAAGCTACATTTTTTTCAAGATTCCTCAATTGTGCGGATTTCCGATCTGTACAACTCTGGAACATAAGACAAAGAACGCTTAGTGAAATTCTTCAAGACTCATCTGGTCAAATCTCTCAAACTTGTTCTTTTTGCAAAAACTTCTGAGAACGCATATGACCTCCCCAAATTCTTCGCTACTATATTCTGTTCACAGGTACACATGTCCGCTGCTGAATCTCTAGGTTCTCATCAACTTAACTCATTTGCAGCGTTCCTTGAAGATAAATTGCATAACTCTTCAAAAAATTCTATTGTTCAGATTCATCTGTTGAAGAAAATGGCTGATGGCAAGAAACCTCAGAAGGGAGGAAAACGACCTGAGGTCAACATTGCGTCTGAAATCCCTGATGACATCTATGCAGGGTACTGCACACCCCCTGAGGAAACGAAGAATGAGCGCAAAGTGCGCATTCAGAGGATAGAGAGGAGATGGGCCAGAGAATGGAGGGAATATCACTATGTCACACCCAAGTACATGAAGAAATTCGCTGTACACCCTCCATGCCCAAGACCTCCATTGGCACCTGGCCAAGAACTTGATCCCTCTAGCATCAGAAGAGGTGAAGAATTTCCAAAGGAATGGGCTAAGCGCCAGGCCAAGCTAGCCAAAATGGCTAAGGAAGTAGTGAGGAAATTCAATGAAGACTCTGCTGCTGCTGCTACCACTGCTGAGGCCTCTACAAGCAAGCCAAAGAAGGCTATGCCCAAGAAGCCCGCACACAAGCCAAAGGCTTCTGCACCAATGCCCTCATGGCCAAGTTCTTCGAAGCCCTCATGGCCAATTCCTCAAGCTGCACCAGCTCCTCCAAAGTCCTCAGCTCCTCTGTCCAAATCCTCAGCACCTGCGCATATTGCCTCGTGCCAAAGGACAACTGGCATCTCTATTGCCTCAGGAGCCTCTGCTAGTTCTTCAGCTCCACCAAATTCCTCAACAGGCCCCACTCTGCAGAAGACAAAGGCCACTGCTGGACGTGGCTCTCGACCAAGTCCTCACAAGAAGCAGGTCGCCTTTCAAGTGCCGTCTGATGAAGACAAAGCTGATGATGAAGAACTTGCTGAAATCATCAGAGATAGACAGCAACGGGCCGCTAGAGCCAAAGGCACAAATGTGCCTCTGCTTTTGGATCCAAAGTTGATCCTCGACTTTATTGATCTCTGGCACAAGGACCCCAACACGCCTATGCCCGACTTCAAGCTGACTCCTGGCCAAAGTCACATGCTGACTGCCTTCATAGGCGAAGAAAAATGGAAATTTGAGAAGGCCAGACAGTTGAAGAAAGCTCAGTACAAGAAGGAGCGCTTCCTGAAGAAGAATGTTGTCACCATGACAACTGAAGAACTTGTCACTATTCAATCTGAGATCAAGAAACTCAGTGATGAATTTGACGCATACCGCGCTGATTGGCTGGGAGCCAAGGTCCATTTTGTGAAATTAGCTGAAGGACCCACCACAAATATTGCAGCTCCAACGCAACAAGAAATTCCTCAGGCTTAAGCATCTACTCAGCCTACTGAAGAACATGCCAGCACCGCTGATGAAAATCAGGTTGCTGATGATACTGCTAGTGTCAGGGCTGATGACTGCATTCCAGCCTCTGATGACTCTGCCAGGGCAACCACTAGTGTTGCGCCTGAAGAAACTGTCAGGACAGCTGAAGCTTCTACGGCTATGCCTGAAGAACCTGAAAATGCCACGGCAACTGCATCAGTTGTGCCTGAAGAAAATGAGCCAATTTCCTCTGCTCCTCCTGCACCTACACCAAGTCCAGTTCTTCCTTCTGCATTAGATGTGATGAAAACCAAGGCTGCAGAGCGGGCAGCTGTGAAGAAAAGGAAATCATCAACTTCATCAGAATCTTCAGCTCCGAAGAAGATGCAAAAATTGACCAGCTCTTTTGAGAATCCAATTGATGTTGTTCCAGTCTCATCCATGCCATCAAAGGAACTCATTCCTTTTGGTGAAGAATATGTGATCCCAAGCGGATCTGATGAAGATATTCCTTCTGCTGCTTCCTTAGAGCAGTTGGATGAAGAAATTGAAATGGATACAATCCCTTCAACACAAGTTGTCTCATCGCCCATGCCTTAGTTAACTGCTGAAGAGGCCGGCGTTGAAGAAATGAATGAAGGAGATGAGGATGTGGACATTGGATGTACCACACCTGTGATGAATGATGACTTTTGGGAAAATCAGCACCCAAACTCTCCTTTGTTCACGCCACTTCAACAAATTCCTCAGTCCCCAGAGCACACTGAAGTTTTAATGGGATCTGAAGAACCTCGCACCACCCCGTCTGTCCATGAAGAGATTCTAGCCACTAGTGCTGATGAAATTGCTGCTGAAGGATTGAAGACCCAGGCTGCCACTGAAGAAGAAACTGAAATTCCTCAGCCTGCAGAACCTGAGATTGCGATTCCTGAGGTGGTGATGCAATTGACTGATACTCCTCAGCCCAAGCCAAAGGATCCCTTCTCGAAGAAGCAAAAATTCAAGGCTGATGACTTCTTCGGCGAGCATGTGTTCTTCACCAACTATAATCCCTATGACTCTGGTAGTCTTAGAAGGAAGCGCTTCTGGACTGCCAGCCAAGCCAACTTCTATTCTTCGCTGCTTTTCAACAAAGACAGAGTCTTCGACCATGAGCATATTCCTCACGTGGACATGGAATCACTGCCTTGCTTCACGCTAGTCCTCAGTGTTCTTTATGATGCTGGACTGCTCAACTTCTGCACTGATATAGTTGATTGGAATGAAGAGCTAATTCTTCAGTTCTATGCAACGCTTGTTGGGGAACGTAGTAATTTCAAAAAAAATCGTACGCACACGCAAGATCATGGTGATGCATAGCAACGAGAGGGAAGAGTGTTGTCCACGTACCCTCATAGACCGAAAGCGGAAGCGTTAACACAACGCGGTTGATGTAGTCGTACGTCTTCACGATCCGACCGATCAAGTACCGAACGCACGGCACCTCCGAGTTCAGCACACGTTCAGCTCGCTGACGTTCCTCGAACTCCGATCCAGCCGAGTGTTGAGGGAGAGTTTCGTCAGCACGACGACGTGGTGACGATGATGATGTTCTACCGACGCAGGGCTTCGCCTAAGCTCCGCTACGATATTATTGAGGTGTAATATGGTGGAGGGGGGTACCGCACACGGCTAAAATATCGTATATCAATTGTGTGTATAGAGGTGCCCCCGTATATAAAGGAGCAAGGGGGAGGCCGCCGGCCAAGGAGGAGGGCGCGCCAAGGGGGGAGACCTACTCCCACCGGGAGTAGGACTCCTCCTTTCCTTGTTGGAGTAGGAAAAGGGAAGGGAGAAGGAGAAAGAAGGAAGGGGGCGCCCCCCCTCCCTAGTCCAATTCGAACTAGTCCATGGGGAGGGGTGCGGCCTCCCTTTGGGGCCTTTCTCTCCTTTCCCGTATGGCCCATTAAGGCCCAATACGAATTCCCGTAACTCTCCGGTACTCCGAAAAATACCCGAATCACTCGGAACCTTTCCGAAGTCCAAATATAGTCGTCCAATATATCGATCTTCACGTCTCAGCCATTTCGAGACTCCTCGTCATGTCCCCGATCTCATCTGGGACTCCGAACTCCTTCGGTATATCAAAATACATAAACTCATAACAAAACTGTCATCGTAACGTTAAGCGTGCGGACCCTACGGGTTCGAGAACTATGTAGACATGACCGAGACACCTCTCCGATCAATAACCAATAGCGGAACCTGGATACTCATATTGGCTCCCACATATTCTACGAAGATCTTTATCGGTCAGACCGCATAACAACATACGTTGTTCCCTTTGTCATCGGTATGTTACTTGCCCGAGATTCGATCGTCGGTATCTCAATACCTAGTTCAATCTCGTTATAGGCAAGTCTCTTTACTCGTTCCGTAATACATCATCCCGCAACTAACTCATTAGTTACAATGCTTGCAAGGCTTATAGTGATGTGCATTACCAAGAGGGCCCAGAGATACCTCTCCGACAATCGGAGTGACAAATCCTAATCTCAAAATACGCCAACCCAACAAGTACCTTCGGAGACACCTGTAGAGCACCTTTATAATCACCCAGTTACGTTATGACGTTTGGTAGCACACAAAGTGTTCCTCTGGTAAACGGGAGTTGCATAATCTCATAGTCATAGGAACATGTATAAGTCATGAAGAAAGCAATAGCAACATACTAAACGATCGAGTGCTAAGCTAACGGAATGGGTCAAGTCAATCACATCATTCTCCTAATGATGTGATCCCGTTAATCAAATGACAACTCATGTCTATGGCTAGGAAACACAACCATCTTTGATCAACGAGCTAGTCAAGTAGAGGCATACTAGTGACACTCTGTTTGTCTATGTATTCACACATGTATCATGTTTCCGGTTAATACAATTCTAGTATGAATAATAAACATTTATCATGATATAAGGAAATAAATAATAACTTTATTATTGCCTCTAGGGCATATTTCCTTCAGTCTCCCACTTGCACTAGAGTCAATAATCTAGTTCACATCGCCATGTGATTTAACATCAATAGTTCACATCACCATGTGATTAACACCCATAGTTCACATCGTCATGTGACCAACACCCAAAGGGTTTACTAGAGTCAATAATCTAGTTCACATCGCTATGTGATTAACACCCAAAGAGTACTAAGGTGTGATTATGTTTTGCTTGTGAGATAATTTTAGTCAACGGGTCTGTCACATTCAGATCCGTAAGTATTTTGCAAATTTCTATGTCTACAATGCTCTGTACGGAGCTTACTCTAGCTAATTGCTCCCACTTTCAATATGTATCTAGACCGAGACTTAGAGTCATCTAGATTAGTGTCAAAACTTGCATCGACATAACCCTTTACGACGAACCTTTTGTCACTTCCATAATTGAGAAACATATCCTTATTCCACTAAGGATAATTTTGACCGCTGTCTAGTGATCTACTCCTAGATCACTATTGTACCCCCTTGCCAAAATCAGTGTAGGGTATACAATAGATCTGGTACACAGCATGGCATACTTTATAGAACCTATGGCCGAGGCATAGGGAATGACTTTCATTCTTTTTCTATCTTCTGCCGTGGTCGGGCTTTGAGTCTTACTCAATTTCACACCATGTAACACAGGCAAGAAACTCTTTCTTTGACTGTTCCATTTTGAACCACTTCAAAATCTTGTTAAGGTATGTACTCATTGAAAAAACTTATCAAGCGTCTTGATCTAGTTCTATAGATCTTGATGCTCAATATGTAAGCAGCTTCACCGAGGTCTTTCTTTGAAAAACTCCTTTCAAACACCCCTTTATGCTTTGCAGAATAATTCTACATTATTTTCGATCAACAATATGTCATTCACATATACTTATCAGAAATGTTGTAGTGCTCCCACTCACTTTCTTGTAAATACAGGCTTCACCGCAAGTCTGTATAAAACTATATCCTTTGATCAACTTATCAAAGCGTATATTCCAACTCCGAGATGCTTGCAGCAGTCCATAGATGGATCGCTGGAGCTTGCATATTTTGTTTAGCACTTTTAGGATTGACAAAACCTCCTGGTTGCATCATATACAACTCTTCTTTAATAAATCCATTAAGGAATGCAGTTTTGTTTATCCATTTGCCATATTTCATAAAATGCGGCAATTGCTAACATGATTCGGACAGACTTAAGCATAGATACGAGTGAGAAACTCTCATCGTAGTCAACACCTTAAACTTGTCGAAAACCTTTTGCGACAATTCTAGCTTTGTAGATAGTAACACTACTATCAGCGTCCGTCTTCCTCTTGAAGATCCATTTAATCTCAATGGCTTGCCGATCATTGGGCAAGTCAATCAAAGTCCATACTTTGTTCTCAAACATGGATCTCATCTCAGATTTCATGGCCTCAAGCCATTTTGTGGAATATGGGCTCACCATCGCTTCTTCATAGTTCGTAGGTTTGTCATGGTCTAGTAACATAACCTCCAGAACAGGATTACCGTACCACTTTGGTGCGGATCTTACTCTGGTTGACCTACGAGGTTCAGTAATAACTTGATCTGAAGTTTCATGATCATCATCATTAACTTCCTCACTAATTGGTATAGGCGTCACAGAAACTGGTTTCTGCGATGAACTACTTTCCAATAAGGGAGCAGGTACAATTACCTCATCAAGTTCTACTTTCCTTCCACTCACTTCTTTCGAGAGAAACTCCTTCTCTAGAAAGGATCCATTCTTAGCAACGAATGTCTTGCCATCGGATCTGTGATAGAAGGTGTACCCAACTGTCTCCTTTGGGTATCCTATGAAGACACATTTTTCCGATTTGGGTTTGAGCTTATTAGGATGAAACTTTTTCACATAAGCATCACAACCCCAAACTTTAAGAAACGACAACTTTGGTTTCTTGCCAAACCACAGTTCATAAGATGTCGTCTCAACGGATTTAGATGGTACCCTATTTAACGTGAATGCAGCTGTCTCTAATGCATAACCCCAAAACGATAGTGGTAGATCGGTAAGAGACATCATAGATCGCACCATATCTAGTAAAGTACGATTACGACGTTCGGACACACCATTACGTTGTGGTGTTCCGGGTGGCGTGAGTTGCGAAACTATTCCGCATTGTTTCAAATGTAGGCCAAACTCGTAACTCAAATATTCTCCTCCACGATCAGATCGTAGAAATTTTATTTTCTTGTTACGATGATTTTCAACTTCACTCTGAAATTCTTTGAACTTTTCAAATGTTTCAGACTTATGTTTCATTAAGTAGATATACCCATATCTGCTCAAATCATCTGTGAAGGTGAGAAAATAACGATATCCGCCACGAGCCTCAATACTCATCGGACCACATACATCTGTATGTATGATTTCCAATAAATCTGTTGCTCTCTCCATAGTTCCGAAGAACGGCATTTTAGTCATCTTGCCCATGAGGCACGGTTCGCAAGCATCAAGTGATTCATAATCAAGTGATTCCAAAATCCCATCAGTATGGAGTTTCTTCATGCGCTTTACACCAATATGACCTAAACGGCAGTGCCACAAATAAGTTGCACTATCATTATTAACTTTGCATCTTTTGGCTTCAATATTATGAATATGTGTATCACTACGATCGAGATCCAACAAACCATTTTATTGGGTGTATGACCATAGAAGGTTTTATTCATGTAAACAGAACAACAATTATTCTCTAATTTAAATGAATAAACGTATTGCAACAAACATGATCAAATCATATTCATGCTCAACGCAAACACCAAATAACACTTATTTAGTTTCAACACTAATCCCGAAAGTATAGGGAGTGTGCGATGATGATCATATCAATCTTGGAACTACTTCCAACACATCGTCACCTCGCCTTTTACTAGTCTCTGTTTATTCTGCAGCTCCCGTTTCGAGTTACTACTCTTAGCAACTGAACCAGTATCAAATGCTGAGGGGTTGCTATAAACACTAGTAAAGTACACATCAATAACATGTATATCCAATATACCTTTGTTCACTTTTCCATCCTTCTTATCCACCAAATACTTGGGGTAGTTCCGCTTCCAGTGACCAGTACCTTTGCAGTAGAAGCACTTAGTCTCAGGCTTAGGACCAGACTTAGGCTTCTTCACTTGAGCAGCAACTTGCTTGCCGTTCTTCTTGAAGTTCCCCTTCTTCCCTTTGCCCTTTTCTTGAAACTAGTGGTCTCTTCAACCATCAACACTTGATGTTTTTCTTGATTTCTACCATCGTCGATTTCAGCATCACGAAGAGCTCGGGAATTACTTTCGTCATCCCTTGCATACTATAGTTCATCACGAAGTTCTACTAACTTGGTGATGGTGACTAGAGAATTCTGTCAATCACTATTTTATCTGGAAGATTAACTCCCGCTTGATCCAAGCGATTGTAGTACCCAGACAATCTGAGCACATGCTCACTGCTTGAGCTATTCTCCTCCATCTTTTAGCTATAGAACTTGTTGGAGACTTCATATCTCTCAACTCGGGTATTTGCTTGAAATATTAACTTCAACTCCTGGAACATCTCATATGGTCCATGACGTTCAAAACGTCTTTGAAGTCCCGATTCTAAGCCGTTAAGCATGGTGCACTAAACTATCAAGTAGTCATCATATTGAGCTAGCCAAACGTTCATAACGTCTGCATCTGCTCCTGCAATAGGTCTGTCACCTAGCGGTGCATCAAGGACATAATTCTTCTGTGCAGCAATGAGGATAATCCTTAGATCACGGATCCAATCCGCATCTTTGCTACTAACATCTTTCAACATAATTTTTCTCTAGGAACATATCAAAAATAAACACAGGGAAGCAACAACGCGAGCTATTGATCTACATAATTTGCAAAATACTATCAGGACTAAGTTTGATAAATTTAAGTTCAATTAATCATATTACTTAAGAACTCCCACTTAGATAGACATCCCTCTAATCTTCTAAGTGATCACGTGATCCATATCAACTAAACCATGTCTGATCATCACGTGAGATGGAGTAGTTTCAACGGTGAACATCACTATGTTGATCATATCTACTATATGATTCACGCTCGACCTTTCGTTCTCTGTGTTCCGAGGCCATATCAGCATATGCTAGGCTCGTCAAGTTTAACCTGAGTATTCTGCGTGTGCAACTGTTTTGCACCCGTTGTATTTGAACGTAGAGCCTATCACACCCGATCATCACGAGGTGTCTCAGCACAAAGAACTTTCACAACGGTGCATACTCAGGGAGAACACTTTTATCTTGAAATTTTAGTGAGAGATCATCTTATAATGCTACCGTCAATCAAAGCAAGATAAGATGTATAAAAGATTAACATCACATGCAATCAATATAAGTGATATGATATGGCCATCATCATCTTGTGCTTGTGATCTCCATCTCCGAAGCACCGTCATGATCACCATCGTCACCGGCGCGACACCTTGATCTCCATCGTAGCATCGTTGTCGTCTCGCCAACTATTGCTTTTACGACTATCGCTACCGCTTAGTGATAAAGTAAAACAATTACATGGTGATTGCATTTCATACAATAAAGCGACAACCATATGGCTCCTGCCAGTTGCCGATAACTCGGTTACAAAACATGATCATCTCATACAATAAAATATAGCATCATGTCTTGACCATATCACATCACAACATGCCCTGCAAAAACAAGTTAGACGTCCTCTACTTTGTTGTTGCAAGTTTTACGTGGCTGCTACGGGCTTAGCAAGAACCGTTCTTACCTACGCATCAAAACCACAACGATAGTTTGTTAAGTTGGTGTTGTTTTAACCTTCGCAAGGACCGGGCGTAGCCACACTCGGTTCAACTAAAGTGAGAGAGACAGACACCCGCCAGTCACCTTTAAGCAACGAGTGCTCGCAACGGTGAAACCAGTCTCGCGTAAGCGTACGCGTAATGTCGGTCCGGGCCGCTTCATCTCACAATACCGCCGAACCAAAGTATGACATGCTGGTAAGCAGTATGACTTATATCGCCCACAACTCACTTGTGTTCTACTCGTGCATAACATCAACGCATAAAACCAGGCTCTGATACCACTGTTGGGGAACGTAGTAATTTCAAAAAAATTCGTACTCACACGCAAGATCATGGTGATGCATAGCAACGAGAGGGGAGAGTGTTGTCCACGTACCCTCGTAGACCGAAAGCGGAAGCGTTAACACAACGCGGTTGATGTAGTCGTACGTCTTCACGATCCGACCGATCAAGTACCGAACGCACGGCACCTCCGAGTTTAGCACACGTTCAGCTCGATGACGTCCCTCGAACTCCGATCCAGCCGAGTGTTGAGGGAGAGTTTCGTCAGCACGACGGCGTGGTGACGATGATGATGTTCTACCGACGCAGGGCTTCGCCTAAGCTCCGCTATGATATTATCGAGGTGTAATATGGTGGAGGGGGGTACCGCACACGGCTAAAATATCGTATATCAATTGTGTGTATAGAGGTGCCCCTGCCCCCGTATATAAAGGAGCAAGGGGAAGGCCGCCGGCCAAGGAGGAGGGCGCGCCAAGGGGGGAGTCCTACTCCCACCGGGAGTAGGACTCCTCCTTTCCTTGTTGGAGTAGGAAAAGGGAAGGGAGAAGGAGAAAGAAGGAAGGGGGCGCCCCCCCTCCCTAGTCCAATTCGAACTAGTCCATGGGGAGGGGTGCGGCCTCCCTTTGGGGCCTTTCTCTCCTTTCTCGTACGGCCCATTAAGGCCCAATACAAATTCCCGTAACTCTCGAGTACTCCGAAAAATACCCGAATCACTCGAAACCTTTCCGAAGTCCGAATATAGTCGTCCAATATATCGATCTTTACGTCTCGGCCATTTTGAGACTCCTAGTCATGTCCCCGATCTCATTCGGGACTCCGAACTCCTTCGGTACATCAAAATACATAAACTCATAATAAAACTGTCATCGTAACGTTAAGCGTGCGGACCCTACGGGTTCGAGAACTATGTAGACATGACCGAGACACCTCTCCGGTCAATAACCAATAGCGGAACCTGGATGCTCATATTGGCTCCCACATATTCTACGAAGATCTTTATCGGTCAGACCGCATAACAACATACGTTGTTCCCTTTGTCATCGGTATGTTACTTGCCCGAGATTCGATCGTCGGTATCTCAATACCTAGTTCAATCTCATTACCAGCAAGTCTCTTTACTCGTTCCGTAATACATCATCCCGCAACTAACTTATTAGTTACAATGCTTGCAAGGCTTATAGTGATGTGCATTACCGAGAGGGCCCAGAGATACCTCTCCGACAATCGGAGTGACAAATCCTAATCTCGAAATACGCCAACCCAACAAGTACCTTCGGAGACACCTGTAGAGCACCTTTATAATCACCCAGTTACGTTGTGACGTTGGGTAGCACACAAAGTGTTCCTCTAGTAAACGGGAGTTGCATAATCTCATAGTCATAGGAACATGTATAAGTCATGAAGAAAGCAATAGCAACATACTAAACGATCGAGTGCTAAGCTAACGGAATGGGTCAAGTCAATCACATCATTCTCCTAATGATATGATCCCGTTAATAAAATGACAACTCATGTCTATGGCTAGGAAACATAACCATCTTTGATCAACGAGCTAGTCAAGTAGAGGCATACTAGTGACACTCTGTTTGTCTATGTATTCACACATGTATCATGTTTCCGGTTAATACAATTCTAGCATGAATAATAAACATTTATCATGATATAAGGAAATAAATAATAACTTTATTATTGCCTCTAGGGCATATTTCCTTCAACGCTGCACATCACCGGCAATGCTGAAGATGTGAACTCTTGGGTATTGGACTGGATGACAGAGAACACTCACTTCAAAGCTCCGGCCTCTGAATTGCTTCATGCCCTACCTGTCTGTCCTCCCCTTGAAGGTGCTCGTTGTATCTACCATGAACATGAGCTTACAGATCACTATATGCAAGTGATAATGAAGCCTTTGAAGCCCGGTCAAGCCCCACGGACCAAATTCCTCGTGAAGGAATTGTTGTATGTGCCTCGGACTGTCTATCGCATTATGAAGAACACAATGAGTCCAATCAAAGGCCACGACTCAAATGATGAAGAAGTCGTTGGCATCATGAAGAATCTGCTTTTCAACATCATTCATGGCATTCCTGTCAACTACCATGATTTCTTCATAAGGACTCTGGCAAATGTTGCATTATCGCCATTTGAATTGAAGTCTTACGCTTCTTGGATTATGAGATTCCTCAGATCAAGGTCTTCAATCAATTACAAGGCTGACACACTCAACCATGGTAGCTACTTGCCCCTCATTGAATCCTCAAGCGGACATTTTCCTCATCTGATGAAAAGGGCAAGGCCACTGTTGTTATTGATGAAGGCATTCGTCCATTGGATGGTCAGTTCCGCAAAGCTGCATCTTACTCCACCAATGATGACTCTGCTACTCATGACTCTCCCGCCAATGCTCCAAAGCAATATCCTCAAGCCACAGCTCCAAGGGTGATGACTGATCGTGAGCTTCTCCTCAGTCTTCACCAGAAGGTCGATCGCAACCATAAATGGGTTAAGCGTCAGTTTGGTTCTATTCTTCACAACATGACTGCTACACATAATGCGGTGAAGAAAAACCACTACTACCTCCATGAAGTCTTCGGTCGCACCTGGGCTGTTCTATCACATTTATATGGTGAAGAAGATCTGAAGCAAATGGGCCTCCAACAGGACTTTGACTGGTCTCAACCACCAGCGAAGAAATTCAAGAAAGCCAAAGTTCCTTCAACGGTAGCCAGCTCATTTTCTTCATCTCGCGAGACGGATGAGCATGAAGATTTGGACGACACTGCGCCAGGCCCTTCTACAACAACCGACCCCATCAACGCTGGTGCTCCTCCATCAACATGATATTCTTCAGGGGCGTTAGCCTCATTTTTCGATCCTTTTGGTCATTCGATGACAAAGGGGGAGAAATTTGAGTTAGTCTTCAAGCGGGTCTACATTTATGGGCTTTTTTTTGCTAAGTTACAACTCTCGTTCTTCTGATGAAATTGTTGGATCGAGTTGTAAACTTAAACCCTATGGTGGTCTGATAATTTTGTTGTGTTCTTCTGCATGCTATTTCCTCTTATATGTTAATGCACGCATGCTGAATTACATCAGTCACCATATTTCATCATACATTTCAAATTCTTCATATTATATGTTAAATGCGTGTATGAATTACAAGATATAGGGGGAGATCTCCATGATTCTACTCTTCAAGTGTGCAATGCTTCAAAAGCAAATTCCTCACTATGCACATCTTTAGGGGGGGTTCTTCTATATCTTGCAATCAAATTCCTCAAAATCAGTATTTACACTTCATCTGTTTATCCCCGTTGAAAACTTAACCTATATTATCATCAATCACCAAAAAGGGGGAGATTGTAAGTGCATCTAGTGCCCCTTAGTGATTTTGGTGTATTGAAGACTTATAGGTTAAGGGACTAATGTGTTTGTGAGTGTACACGGGTCTATAAGTCTATGAGGAGTTTGATATTTACAGAGAAAATCGACCCCTAAAAATGAATATCTTCGACTGAAGACTTTGGTTTTCTGAAGACTTTGAAAATGAAGAAATTGGTGTGACCTTGAAGACTTGGCATTCATTCGAGGAACATGAAGCGTGAAGACTTTGGTTTTTGTAGTTTCATTTTCTCTTTCTTGAGTCATAGGAAACACCGTACTGTTAAAGGAGGTCGAGGAAATACTAAGGAAAAATTTCCAAGTGATGCTCAACTCAAAATCCTACACCTACCCAATCCTTTCGAGTGAAGCCATTGGAAATCTCATACAGTTCGGTCAATTTCTTCAGTGACAGAGATGAAGTTCTTCTGGTCTCTGGGGAATTTGTTCTGACTGAGGAGTTAGGAATTCGCCAGTGCGGATTGCCTATGAGTGAGGATCATGATAGCCCTGAGGAATTTGATAGTCAAATTTCCGACCGTTGTTGTGCCATGCGCCAGCTGTCCCAAAATATCTACCTACCTAACGGTCATATCATTGAAGGGCATTTATGACTTATCATGTCGGGTTGCTCCCTAGGCTATAAATAGCCGGCCCCTACAACCACTAGCTGGTTGGCTGCTCTGAGAGAAACTAACACTTGTCAAGAGAGCATCCCATCCTCTGAGGACTTTGAGAGAAAATCATCAAGTGAGGAAAACCCAAACCCAAGAACCTACAAACCCAAAGTGATTGAGCATCACTGAAGAGATTGATCCTGCGTGGATCCGACGCTTGTTACCTTTGAAGACTGTGTACCTTCCAGACGGTTAGGCGTCATGGTCTAGAGCATCCAAGAGAAAATTGTGGATCGCCGGGTGACCGAGTTTGTAAAGGTTTGGAAGTCACCTGAAGACTTACCACGAGTGATTGGACGAGGTCTGTGTGACCTTAGTTCAAGGAGAATGCGGTGAGGACTGTGTGTCCGGGACTGTGTGTCCGGGACTGTGTGTCCTCAGGTTTAAATACCTAGCCGCTCCAACCAGACGTACAACTGTCACAGCAGTTGGAACTGGTCTACCAAATCATTGTCTTCACCGAGCTTACTGGTTCTATTTCCTCAACCCTTTCATTTCCTCATTACTGTTCTGTTTGCTTGTTCATATCTGTTTGAAGGCTTTGACTGAAGAGTTTCTCAATTTCCTCAGTTCAATTTCTTCAGTCTGTCTGTCTTCATCCTATTTTATCATGTGCTTACGCTTCCTGTACTCTATGTTTGTTTTCATTTCATCATATGACCATGCTTATGTTCTGTTATGTTTGCATCTGAGTACTTATTCCGCTGCAAGTAGTTCTTCGCTAAGGAATTTCCTCCCCCTGAAATTCCTCGGTGAAGAATTCATAAAAATCGCCTATTCAAACCCCCCCCCTCTAGTCGACTTAATGCACTTTCACTCGCGCATATGTACGGCCAGGGCTCGTGTACACGACTGGGTCGGAACGGAGAAACTGCATCGTCGTGTTCATCGAGAGGCAACAGAATGTGTCGTGTTCATCGGGAGCCAACTGGCTTGGACGGAGCAGCCGAAACGAGGCCTGGCGTACCGCAGAACGGAGGAAACGGCCTTGTGTTCGACCGCCTACGGTTGAAACGGGATCCTGTTCACCAGGAGCGGTGTGGCGTACCGCAAAAACGGAGGAAACGGACTTCTCTTGGACCTCCTATGATTGAAACGGGGTCCTGTTGATCAGGAGGGGTGTGGCGTACGGCAAAACAGAGGAACCGGACTTGTGTTGGAGCGCTACGGTCGAAACGGGGGTCCTTTAATTTTCATTGGGAGGTGTGTGGCATACCGCAAAACAGGACTCCATGGGCTACTGTTCATCTCCACTGTCGACCTCCTCCAACCTCCACCTGCGATTGTTCATCCACGGCGTCTCCCTCCTGCCTCCACCGGCTACTGTTCATCCACGGGCTCCTGTTCATCCAGCCTCCACCACTCCTCCACCAGCTACTGTTCAATCAGCCCTCTCCACAGGGTCCTATTCAATCACCCCTTCACGGGCTACTGTTCAACCAGCCCTCCACCGGCTACTGTTCAACCAGCCCTCTCCACGGGGTCCTGTTCAACCAGCCCTCCACGGGGTCCTGTTCATCCAGCGACAATGGCCTCTACTACCATGGGGTCATGTTCATCCAACCCCCACCGGGAACTGTTCATCCAAACCCCCCAACAACGCTCATTGTTCATCAAGAGGCAGCAGGTTCGATCGGCTTCAGTTAGCAGCAGTAGCGAAGGAATCGCTTGATCGGGTTCAGTTAACAGCCAGATCGATCGATCGCTCGGTTCAGTAATGCGTAGCCTGCAGTGCAATCGCTCGGGTTCAGTAGGCGAACACCTCGCTCGGGTTCAGTTAGAGCCCAACGCCTCGCACCCACGCGCGTACGTGTACGAGAGAAACGCGCATCGCTCAGCCGCGACCACCCACCATAATCGGGGACTCCTCGATATTTTCCTCGCTCTCGCTTCTACCACGATTTTTTCCGTCATGGACGGCCCAAAGACTGTCATGCAGCTGCGTCTCCGGCCCACCCAGGATGAAAAGCTCATTTTCTGTCATGATTTTTTGTCATAGAAGTAGGAGCCCATCACATCTATGATGATACTGGGTTTTGTCACAATTATCGTCATAGAAGTGTCATAAGCATGACAGGAAAAAAAATCGTTCGGCCCAAAATGTCAGGGATGTCTTTTTTGTAGTGAATCATTAGTGTCGTTCAGAGCAGCGTTTGAAGCCTTCAAAGAAACTGACAAAGATTATAAATTTGCTCCTTCAGCTAGTGAATGGGAGATGGCTGAAGTAATTTGCCATCTTTTGAGCGCTTTCTACTCAGCCACAAACAAAAATCTCGAGTAGGACATATCCCACCTCTCACCTTTACATATATGAGGTCTGGAATGTGAAGCAAGTAATGGAGAAAGAAGTCTTAAGTGAAAATCCTCCATTGTTGCCATGGTGAAGGAGATGGAGAAGAAATGGATTAAATATTTTGAGGAGTCATTCTTAACAAGTTGTATGCCGGTGATATATGATCCGAGGTACAAGTATGAGTATGTTCACTTCCGATTGACTGCAGCTTTTGGTGGTGGCGCCGAGAAATATCTTACCAAGGTGAAGAATGCGATGAAGATCCTATTTGCTGAATATGCATCTGAATTTGGAAACACTTTTGATGAAGGTGATGAGCTTGCATAGGATGATGGGGAGGGCACTCTTGATGATTGGGATAAGCATTTGAGATTGAAAAGATCCCACAACTCGAAGAGCTACAACGATATCTTGAATAAGACTTGTTTCCTCGTCGACAGAAGTTGGATATCTTGAAGTGGTGGGAAATCCACTCCCCAAAGTATCCAGTGTTTGCGGCTATAGCGCGGGACATATTGGTAGTGTCCGCGTCTACCGTGCGTGTCGAGGCCGCATTCAGCAATGCTGGAAGGATCATCAGTGATCAAAGAAGTAGTTTCAGCCCGAGTACTGCCGAGACGCTGATGTGCCTCGAGGATTGGCTTCGAGCTGTTGGTAATGCGTGTTTAATTATTTTTTCCATACTCAATTTAATACTTTTCATGTTGAATGTTTTATTTTGAATGCCTTTAACATTGCAGATCGCGAAAAGGCGGAGCCAACAGTTGGAGACCGTGGTGTGATCAAGACCATGCTGTAGCAACCTAGGTAATTCTGCTACTTGTATGCTGCACTTTAGTAAAATCATTGTTTGATGTCCTGGGGTAATTTTTTGACTCATTAGGACATGGATGATTACTGATTTCATGGTATTGACGTGAAGTACTAATTGAGATTGCAATACATTTGTGCTTTGGACTGGAAGCACAAAGAAACCGTTTATTCATGTCTCTTGTACCATATAATTCTCAGTTTTCCATCTATAGAATCTTCTCTCAATATTTATAGATTTTTCTTTGGACCATGTTGGAACCATCTTAAGGTACATCGGATTCATTTTTGTTATTCTGGCTTAAAAATAGCAGACGATTGTTATTCCGAAGGTTTCACATACTTGTTATGCCAAGGCTCTAATATTTTCATTGCTCGCGAAGTGTTTGTTGTTAGTAATATGGACACGTTCATGTCCCAACTTCAGAATGATCTTTGCTAGCTAAGTGTTTGCTGTTAGTAATATGGACATGTTCATGTTCCAACTTCAGAATGATCTTTGCTGGCACTGAATTGTATTTCTTGTCACAAACTACCTGATGTATTTTCTTTCTATGTAGGAGTAGGACAGTGCTGACTTGCCGGCCAATGTATACCCGTCGTCGTAGAGCAAAAACCATGAAAGATGTCCCTTCCTGGCCAGTGAGAGTAGCTGCATGCTCTCGCCGTTGTCGAGGAGCTGCAAGTGTTTATATATATGTCGGCAGAGTTACCTGGATCAGATGCAACACATTTTAATTGTAACTGAAGGTTAAATGGGATCCGTATATGTAACTGAAGGTTAACTCTATTTTTTTACATGAACTGAAGTTTAACTTTATATATTATCCTCTAGTCAATCGATCCATCCATCCGTATAATGTTGTCCTGCTCAGTTATGCATGCATATGATGCTATGAAGCGTGACTTTTCAGCTGCAAGTATATTTGTTAAGTGGGATCCACTTATTCCCACATAATATGCGCCAGTCTTGATGGGACCGTCCACTTCTTTTCCACCAAGCCGTGTTGGGTGGATCAAGGTGGGATTCTCATGAACAGTCCCACTTGCAGCATGAGTCCAGATCCAATCGCCCTCCACCGGAACCGGAGCAACGATGGCCGCAGTCGCGCCTCCTCTGGCATATGCCAAATCTGGACGAGTGCTGCTATGCACCCGATACCTGTTAAACAATTTTGGACGATAGTGCAAATCAGACCATCCATACGAATGGACTAGATGCAACATAGCCATGGATTAACATATCGTATCTGAATCGTCCGGCAGGCATCGTTTGTGAAATACTCCCTTTGTTCCTAAATATTTGTCTTTCTAGATATTTTAACAAGTGATTACATACGAAGTAAAATAAGTAAATCTACACTCTAAAATATGTCTATATATATATCCGTATGTGATGGCCCATTTAAAATCTCTAAAACAGATAAATATTTAGAAACGAAGAGAGTAGTTTCAAATCTGGACGCAAGCAGCACACACCGAGGCTCGTTCATCCTCTGCAGACAAGCCGGCAGACCACCAGCCGACCAGACAGCCGCCAACTGCCATGAAGCACCGACCAAAACCGCCACGGTCGATGAGAGCTCATACGCGTGCAAAGCTAGCCCATCAATCAAGCATATATCCAATTGACTGATTTGCTGGCTAGCCACACATGCACGTGAGCACGTCTTGGCTTAGTTTGGTACGTTAAAAAATTTGGATTTTTTTCAAATCTTTAGTATGTATTTTGAATTTTCTCTTAACCAGGTGCAGATGAGCACGGGCTTAAAAATAAATATTCATATAATTAGAAGTATAATAAAAAAAATTGCGAGTAGAAGTATTATAATTCACCGTGATAGCAAACTCAGTTAGATAAAATTCCATAGAAACTGTTCCGCAACTCCGCTGGCGAGTCCGGTCCGAAGTTGCGGAGCGAGAGCGAGCGTCGTAGACGAAGTAGTCGAACACGCAAAAGTAGATGAACACAGGAAAGTATGGAGGAGACTATCTTTATTAATCAATGATCAACTGTTACAATGATTGCTCCTTGTCTCTTTATATAGGGGTAGGGGGTCAAGAGATAAGTACCCACTTAACGTAAAGTGTGGAACCGGGAGGGCCTAGCCCGTGCGTATCGCACGCAGCCGCCGCCAGCCCTCATGGTGGCTCGGTTTCCCAACACTCCCCCTTGGGTAAATATCCGTATATCCATACCTCAAAACTCCAAAAAACAGTAGGAAAAATATGAAGAAAGAGCACACAGTATACGTTGTTGTATTGCACGAATTGCCTCGTCAAAAACCTCGTGTGAGAAACATCAGGAAAACTCACTAAGGGAAAAAAGTACAATCCACTCAATCATCAAGTTGAGTACTCGATCATCACGATCGAGATTTTAACGACGAGTTTGTGAAGTTTCTCCCCCTGTACCTTGCATCTCTCTAAGTCTCATCATACCGATTCCACGCACACACCTCTCTAAGGTTGATGCGGTAATGATTTAGTGAACATATCAACAAGATTGTCACATGACTTAGTATGCAAAACTCTCACCTCTTTCAACTGTTGCAGCTCATATGCATAGAAGAACTTGGGACTAATATGCTTTGTGAGGTTACTCTTCACATAACCCATTTGGACTTGTGCAACACAAGTAGCATTATCTTCATAGATAATGGTAGGGGTTTGTACGGTGTTCAGCCCACATGTCTGCTGAATGTGGCCGATCATCCGCCGAAGCGATAGACATTCTTTTGACGCTTCGAATAGTTTCATGATTTCCGAGTGGTTCATGGAAGTCGACACAAGAGTTTGCTTGGACGATTTCCAGGAAAACGCAGTTCCACCACAAAGGAAAACATATCCAGTCTGTGATTTGCAATCATGCGGGTCCGATAGGTACCCAGCATCGGCATAGCCTATAATAGCTAGGTCTTGATTCCTTTTATAAAACAGACCGAGATCTTTGGTCCCTTGCAAGTAACGGAAGACGTCCTTGACACCTTTCCAATGTCTCTTGGTAGGTTCAGAACTGTACCTAGCAAGCAAACTGACGGCGAATGCAATGTCTAGCCGCGTACAGTTTGCGAGGTACATGAGTGCTCCAACTGCACTCAGGAAAGGAACCTCTGGTCCCAGAGTTTCCTCCCCCACTTCCTTTGGCCTGAACAGGCCCTTGTCTGGCTATAAAGATCTCCCGACCATCAGGTTCTTAGAAGGATATGCCTTATCAAATCCAAATCTTTCCAACACCTTCTAGGTGTAGGCCGACTGGTGCACTAGAATCCCATCAGGGGAATGTTCAAGTTGCAGACCTAGACGGAACTTGGTTTTACCCAAATCCTTCATCTCAAATTCCGACATCAGGTAGGAACTCGTTTCCTCAATATCCTTAGGCGTACCGATTATGTTTAAATCGTCCACATACACCAAGATAATACAGAATCCATCTTGGGATCGCCGTATGAAAACACATGGGCAATCTTTATTGCTCGTGTAGCCCTTCTGATGAAGGAAATTGCTTAAGCGATTGTACCACATTCTACCAGACTGTCTGAGTCCGTACAGTGCCTTTTGAAGTTGAATACTGTATAGACCCCTATTTGCTCTATCATGGTTCGGAACAGGGATACCTTCTGGAACCTTCATATATATGTTCGAATCCAAGTTATCATACACGTAAGCAGTGACAACATCCATTAGTTTCATTTTCAAGCCCATGTTTACTGCCATTGAGATCAAGTATCTAAAGGTAACTCCATCCATGACCGGGGAATAAGTCTCCTCAAAATCGACACCTGGTTGTTGAGTGAACCTTTGAGCGACGAGCCTTGCTTTGTACCGTACTACCTTATTATTTTCATCTCTCTTTCGAACAAAAACCCACCTATGGCCAACAGGGCGAGTGTGGGAGGAGTTCGACGAACTGGTCCGAACACCTTCCTTTTGTTGAGAGATAACAATTCGGCAGTAATTGCCTGCTGCCAATCTTTCCAATCCGACCTTTCCTTGCAATCAGCGAGCGTGTTAGGCTCAAGGTCAAGATCTATGATTGAGGCAAAAAAATTAGCAAAGTTAATGTCGACAATCACCGTTGCTCGGTTCAGGGACTCCCCCGTATAAATATAATTTATGGCCATTTCGTCATGGAGCGCATCCGGCACAAACACTTGCTCTACCAAATTTCCCATTATGGGAGCAAGGTCCTTTAGATTTCCCGCGCCGATGTGTGCGCACACATCTACGCTGAGTGTTTCCCCTATGGAAAAGTTTAAGTCCGGAATTTCGTGCACTAAATTTTCTGTACTTGTGCCAGGTCTCGACTCGCTCCCCATTTCACTTTGGGGTACTTTGGCGACAGGCTGTAATAAATCTCTCTTATCCTTTTTCGTCGGGCGTCCCCAAGTACTTGGGATTTGAGAAGCCGGATTTCTCATCCTTTTAGGCCTTTGGACGGGAGCGGGTGTACCATCATTTTTCTTCGGTATTTCAACCCTTTCCGGTGCATTGCGCGCGTGCACATGTGATTTTGTCACAGTCTTTAAGTCACTAAAGTGGTCAGGCAGTTGATTTGCTAATGACTACAAATCTATTATCTTTTGGACTTCTCTCTCAGTCTCAGCAGTGCGTGGGTCATGAGGGTGGATTCCCGTGGCTTGCCACGTGATTTCTCGACTTTTAGCATCAAGGGGTTGATGTTGGAAATATGCCCTAGAGGCAATAATAAATTGGTTATTATTATTATATTTCCTTGTTCATGATAATCGTTTATTATCCATGCTAGAATTGTATTGATAGGAAACTCAGATACATGTGTGGATACATAGACAACACCATGTCCCTAGTAAGCCTCTAGTTGACTAGCTCGTTGATCAATAGATGGTTACGGTTTCCTGACCATGGACATTGGATGTCGTTGATAACGGGATCACATCATTAGGAGAATGATGTGATGGACAAGACCCAATCCTAAGCCTAGCACAAGATCGTGTAGTTCGTCTGCTAAAGCTTTTCTAATGTCAAGTATCATTTCCTTAGACCATGAGATTGTGCAACTCCCGGATACCGTAGGAATGCTTTGGGTGTACCAAACGTCACAACGTAACTGGGTGACTATAAAGGTGCACTACAGGTATCTCCGAAAGTGTCTGTTGGGTTGGCACGAATCGAGACTGGGATTTGTCACTCCGTGTAAACGGAGAGGTATCTCTGGGCCCACTCGGTAGGACATCATCATAATGTGCACAATGTGACCAAGGAGTTGATCACGGGATGATGCGAGTTACGGAACGAGTAAAGAGACTTGCCGGTAACGAGATTGAACAAGGTATCGGGATACCGACGATCGAATCTCGGGCAAGTAACATACCGTTTGACAAAGGGAATTGTATACGGGATTGATTGAATCCCAGACATCGTGGTTCATACGATGAGATCATCGTGGAACATGTGGGAGCCAACATGGGTATCCAGATCCCGCTGTTGGTTATTGACCGGAGAACGTCTCGGTCATGTCTGCATGGTTCCCGAACCCGCAGGGTCTACACACTTAAGGTTCGATGATGCTAGGGTTATAGGGAATAGATATACGTGGTTACCGAATGTTGTTCGGAGTCCCAAATGAGATCCCGGACGTCACGAGGAGTTCCGGAATGGTCCGGAGGTAAAGATTTATATATGGGAAGTCCTGTTTTGGTCACCGGAAAAGTTTCGGGTGCTATCAGTAATGTACCGGGACCACCGGGAGGGTCCCGGGGGTCCACCAGGTGGGGCCACCAGCCCCAGAAGGCTGCGTGGGCCAAGTGTGGGAGGGGACCAGCTCCAGGTGGGCTGGTGCGCCCCCCCCCCCCACCAAGGCCCAAGGCGCAGGGAGAGTGGAAGGGGGCAAACCCTAGGTCAAGATGGGCCTTAAGGCCCACCCTAGGGGCGCCCCCCTCTCCTTTCCCCTTGGCCGCACCCTAGATGGGTTTTGGGGGCTGCCGCCACCCCTGGGGAGGGAACCCTAGATGGGGGCGCAGCCCCTCCCCTTCCCCTATATATACTTGAGGTATTTGGGGCTGCAAACACACGAGATGATCTCTCTCTTGGCGCAGCCCTACCCCTCTCCCTCCTCCTCTCCCGCGGTGCTTGGCGAAGCCCTGCAGGATTGCCACGCTCCTCCATCACCACCACGCCGTCGTGCTGCTGCTGAACGGAGTCTTCCCCAACCTCTCCCTCTCTCCTTGCTAGATCAAGGCGTGGGAGACGTCACCGGGCTGCACGTGTGTTGAACGCGGAGGCGCCGTGGTTCGGCGCTTAGATCGGAACCAACCGTGATCTGAATCGCTACGAGTATGACTCCTTCATCCGCGTTCTTGCAACGCTTCCGCATCACGATCTACAAGGGTATGTAGATGCACTCCCCTTCCCCTCGTTGCTAGATTACTCCATAGATTGATCTTGGTGATGCGTAGAAAATTTTGAATTTCTGCTACGTCACAACAGTTGATTCTCTCCCCCTGAAGTCGGGAAAAAATCCTCGTCAAAAATGCAATCAGCAAACGAGCCGTGTGACAGTCACCTGCCATGGGGTCCAGATACCTGATTATGGACACAGTCTCATAACCAACGTATATCCCCGACTTATGGAGTGGGCCCATCGCCGATCGCTAAGGTGGTGGTATTGGTACATATACCTGGCAACCGAACCTACGAAGGTGAGAAATTATCGGTGCCGACCCTTGCGCAAGCTGAACAGGAGAGTGGATGTTGTAGGCCGACGGTCTAAAGTTGATGAGATTGGCCGCGTGTAACACCACGTGGCCCCAACATGTAGTTGGTAAATTACAACCTGAAGGAGCGGTCGGGCAATGAATTTAATTCCTTTAATCAATGCCTCAGCAAGTCCATTTTGTGTATGAACATGCGGTACCGAGTGCTCAACTTTGATTCCCATTGCCATGCAATAACCATCGAACGCTTTTGAAGTAAATTCTCCGGCGTTGTCCATTCGAATAGACTTTATATGATAATCAGGGAAATTATTCCTCATTTGTATGATCTGAGAGATCAACTTTGCAAAGGCATGGTTCCATGTTGACAGCAGGAAAACATTGGACCATTTAGAGGAAGCATCAGTGAGCACCATGAAGTACCAAAATGGCCCCGTGAGGGGCTGAATTGGACCGCATATGTCTCCTTGGATACGTTCCAAGAATGCGGGGATTTCATCCCTCACCTTGAGGGGTGATGGCCTAATGACTAACTTCCCCATGGCGCATGTGGAGCATACGAAATCATCGGGATTCGGGAAGTTCTTCACGTTAACATTATGACCATGAGAGTTGTTAATTATATTTCTCATCATCCTAAGTCCGGGGTGGCCTAACCTATCGTGCCAGAGGCAGAAGAGTTCAGAGCTTCTAAAAACAGTCTTGAGGGTAGTGTACATGGGCGGTGCTACTATTTTAGTGTAGTATAGCCCTGTGTCGAATGAAGGAAGCCTTTCGAAACATGTTTACCATTTGCATCCCGCTTTGTGATGAGTAGGCATTCCTTGCCGTTCTCTTCATCGGTCTCAATATGAAAACGATTGGCGCGGATGTCTGTGAAGCTCAAAAGAGTATGAGTCAACTCCGGGTACAACAACGCATCATTAATGATCAAAGTTGTTCCCGTAGGAAGTATGATAGTAGCTCGTCCAGAGCCAACTATGCTCGAACCGCAGTCGGCGATTGTCATAATACTTCCCGGAGATTTTTTTAATAGACTCAAAGTACTTAGTTTCTCATAAAATGGTATGTGTGGTGGCGCTATCGGCAAAGCACGTTTCCTCCATTCCGGCGCCACACGCGTTCTAAAATATGACATCTAATTAATGTAATGAGGAAGAAACTACATTAAAAATAAATGCACACATTTCAGAACATAACATACTATCATATATAAATAATGAAATAAATGTCATCCAAGCGTCAAAGTAAAGAATAAGTTTATGCTCTCATAGAGCTTACAACCAAATCGAATTTATTGTATCAAATCACGGAATCATGATAACCAACATGGTATGCTAAGTAGACTCGGTAAAGAAGCCATTGACTTCAGCCGCAATCTCCATACTAGTGAGCTGATCCTCCTTAGAAATCATCTTGGAGGCAGCATCAACATATAGTTGCAGCACCATAGAGGCGACCATGTGGTTAACCTCCATGGCAACGTGGGCGTCATTAGAGACCGCCAAAGCTGCTGCAATGGGCATCAGGGGGTCGCCTCTATGGGCGCATCAGGGGGCGTAGAGATCATCACTGGTGCCACCATGGGCGCCGGTGGTGCTCCCTCCTGAACCAAGGCGAGGTGCGTCTCACGCGCCTTCCGAGCCTTGTATGCATCAACGACCTCCTGTGGTGCGCGGCACTGGCGGGAGAAATGCTCCACCAAGCCACACCGGAAGCAGTCCTGAGGCCTCTGCACCCCCCCTTACCCGGCTTTTGGTGCTTAGCCGGGGCGGAGGGTTGAGGGCCCTTCTTCTTGCCCTTGCGGCCCCTCTTCTTCTGTTGAGGCTTGCGGACTTTGAGAGCATTCACCTCCTAGCGAGAACTTCCCCCAAGTGGTTGCGCGACAAAGTTCTTTTTTAGAACCTCGTCCTGCGCCTCCGCCACCTGGAGGACGTCAATCAACTCTGAATACCTAGTGTAGTTGCCCTGGCGGTAGTTCCGTGAGGACTGTACCGCGTCAGGGTGGAAAGTGGATAGGGTTTTCTCAATCTTCTGGGTGTCGGTAATCTCAGTACCACACAACCGAAGAGTCGTACAAATCCGGTGCAGAGCCGAATTGTACTCCCCAACCGTCTTGAAGTCCGCAAACCTCAGACGGATCCACTCTGCCTCTGCACGTGGCTTCACGGTGTACTTCAGCCGCTCAAACCGCTGCTGAAGAGCGGTCCAAAGGCCAGAAGCACTCCGCTCAGCCATATACTTGTCTTTCAGAGTAGGTGACAGGTGATGACGAGAAAATGCAGAGCCTGCGCATTCTCAGTTTCGAACTTGGGATCAGTGGGAGCCAGCTGGGTCCCCTTACAGATCGCCCTCAGGAGGCTTTTGCCCTGGAGAAAAATCTCGCAATCCGAGGACCATGACAGGTAGTTCAGCCCTGTCTCGGCCAACTCGTCAAACTCCTTGTTGACAATTCCGGCCATTTGCGATTTATGCAAAAATCAAGAGATTACAGCAGGTAATCTTTTGCACAAATGCGATGTTGATAAACTTATTCAATAAAAATGGTGTTCCATTATTTAAAACATGTTCTTATATGACTTACTTAATGATTAAGAGTGCTAAACAATTAATCTACAGTAGTAAAATCATACAATAAAAACATGTTTACAAAATATAGCAAGTTAAGCGCATTTCTGGCGTGAAAACTAGCCCAAAATTTGAATTCCCGAGACATTTTAAAGCCAAAATACGCATTTTCAGTGAAAACTGACAGTTCCAGGGGCTTCTACGTGAAATATTACAGCAGGAATAAAATACGCGTAAAAACAAAAAACTGCAGGGGCTAAAAATGCAAAGAACCACGCGCGTGAAGTCCGGCTCGGTCCGGTTCGGCTGCAGGCCAAAAATGTGTCGTCGGCCCGTTTAGTGCGCAGCAGCCGGCCCCTCCCTCTCTTTTTTTATGTCCCGCCGGCCACGGCCCATCCGGGCCCAGCAACCCGTGTCAGGCCGGCCAGGCGTTGCACTACCCTCCAAGGGGGCGACGCTAGGGTTGCCCTAGCGCCCGAGCAACACGGTGGCGGCTGCCGCCGAGCCGGCCAGCGGGGCACAGCAGAGGGGGCGGGGGTGCGGCGGCCAGGCCAGCCACCGGGGCGGGCATCAGCACGCGGCGGCAGCAGGACGCGGGGGCAGCAGCCATCGGGGCGTGGCGTCAGCAGGACGCGATGCGGCACGCGCGACCAGCGGGGTCACGGCCGGCAGAGGATACGGGCGGGCAGCGGCCTGCGTCTGCGGGCGGTCAGCGGCTGGCGGGGGCGACTAGCAGGGTTGCGGCCGGCGATGGCTACAGCGCGCGGCGACGGCGCCCAGCAGGGCACTTGAGCGTGTGGCGGCGCGAGCGTGCAGCGGGCACGGGAACCGCCAGCAGGGCCATGGCGACACCGTCGATGGCTTGGCACGGCGTCATCTGGACGTCGGTCTCGGGATGCAGGTCTTCGCCGCGTTCATCCGGAACCCCGACGGCGCATGGGACATCTGGTGCTTTTGCGGTGGTACCATGACCATCTGGATCACGATCTATACCGACTCCCGTATAGTGCAGTCAACAAGTCCCTCTTGATCCAAGAACATAGACATTAGTCGGTGAGGAAAATCCACACCATAGGTAGATTAAATCCGAAAAATAGACTAATCGCAAAAACGAAATCGTGATAACATGAGGAATCCTTTTTGCAAAAGGGAGATCGGATCTTATACCTCCGCGTGAACGACGAAAGCCTGCTTGATGCAGAGTTGGTGGAGCGAAGCGTGTTGATAACGTGTTCCGCAACTCCGCCAGCGAGTCCGGTCCGAGGTTGGGGAGCGAGAGCGAGCGTCGTAGACGAAGTAGTCGAACACGTAAAAGTAGATGAACGCAGGAAAGTATGGAGAAGACTATCTTTATTAATCAGTGATTAACTGTTACAATGATTACTTCTCATCTCTTTATAGGAGTAGGGGGTTAAGAGATAAGTACGCACTTAGGGCTTGTTTGGGACTGCTCCACTTCACCAAAATCAGTTTCGCTCCACTAAATTCACTTTGGAGCAGTTTCATCCAGAAGTTGTAGCAATACCAAAGAGAATGTTTGGCTTTCATCTAGCTCCAGCTTCAAGAATGAGAAATTTGATGGAAAGGATCTATTTGATTGCTCGAGGGGGGAGAAACGAAGGGGTATCCACTTACTGGTGGCAGTGGTGGGTAATTTTCACCCAACTCCAGCTTCTAGAGTTTTTTGGAGCACCCCCTGAAGAGCTTCATAAAAAACTAGAAGTTGTGCCCCAGATTCTAGTTTTTTTGTGGAGCGGCATATCGTGGAGCTACCCCGTTTGGCTTGCATTTTTTAAAGCGGAGCTGAATTTTAAGAAGCAGAGCAGTCCCAAACAGGCTCTTAATGTGTAGAACCGGAAGGGGCTATCCCGTGCGGCCGGTTTCCCAACAGAAAAGTAAAGTAATCCGGCAATAAATCATGCGCGGTAAGTCCACATGGGGGGCACGGAAACCTGCTCACTACCCACTTCCTGCTGTATGTCGTCGTTTCTACCACTGATCACTGTACAACTCAGCAAAAGATCATCACATCGTCTCCCGAGTTCGTTTTGGCCGGACACCCGAGACCCGACGCGGCAAAGCTCACACGGCGCCATCTTTGCGTGCGCCCCCTCCGCCTTCGCCGTGCATGTGCTGTATCCCCTTGGCGTAGTCCGCGGAGGTGTCGAGGAAGTAGAGCAGCGCGCACATGAGGACGCTGCAGGCGAGCATCGGGATGGGGCCGAAGGTCCACATGAAGAGCGCGAGGGACACGTAGAAGGCGCGGAGGCCGAGCGACCAAGCGTGGCTGCCGCGGTTCACCGTGCGCGCCACGTACGCCCTGAACTGCTCCGCCGCGCCGTCCTCGCCTCCTCCCGGCGGCAGGCCCAGCAGGAAGCTGGCGTGCGCGTACAGCCGGATGGCCTGCACGTTGCACACGAAGGCGAGCATGAAGCAGAGCGAGATGGCCAGGTACTTGACCGCGAACACCCGCCCCGTCTTGCTCCCGTACACCAGCAGCGGCGAGGACGACGAGGGCGACGCCGGGGAGCGGCCCGCCGTGGCGCCGATGAAGACGCTGATGACGGAGACGAGCGTGATGGCCGTCGTGGCCAGCACCGTGGACGCCATGATGTTGTTCCGCAGCGTCTGCACGGCCAGCACCCCGTTCTTCTCCGTGTTCTGGCCGGGAGCCGAGTTAGAATCATTATTGCTCTCAGGGATAAGGAGAGATGGGGAATTGTTTCGGGGGCGGTGGTACCGACGGCCATCATGACGGCGATCCAGCGCTTCCGGGCGAGGGCGTTGAGGCCGACGACGGTGCTGGTCGGGTGGCGCAGGATGGCGTGGAGGAGCCACAGGTGGTAGCCGGCCAGCACCGCCAGTCCCAGGGGCACCAGCACCAGATCAAGATCCTCCTCCCGAACCATTGCTTCATCTCACTGCACAATCTCTCTGTTTCTTCCGAGCTGGAATCAGAACAGAACCAAATACCTTTGTACCGGGTAGGGTAGCACGAATGCTGCCACCAAAGAAAGGAAGGAAGCAACCTCGCCAGGGGTCACGAGCGAAGCGATTCCCCAGCGAATCGCGATCACGCCTCCGGATGCCTTGGATATGACATAGCATGCGTAGTTTAGTTGCTCTCGACTTCGCAGCTTGACAGGTGCGGGTCCCTGGATCGACCCACGTACTACACCTTTGCTGGCGCAGTGCTGGTTGAACTTGGACTCTTCGCCAGCACGCACCCAACTAAGTGGCGGTGGTAATTACTTTGGAATAAATTCCACATTCACCAGCTTCAGCGATCTCACTTTACGGCCAAGTTTGATGTAAGGTGGTTTCATGATCATCATGTGATCTTACAAAAAATAGGTAAGACATGACCCACAGGAATGAGGTGATAGATACTAAAACGAAAGTTTTTTTTTCTTTCAGCAATGAAGCGATCTCACTTAACGGCCAAGTTTGCTGCAATTTTTACATGTTCACATCCCATCAGCAGCAACTGATGAAGCACCCACTAGTCCACTACTACCTCACATGATCGCTGCTAAAGAAGATCGAGAACCAAACTTGCGAACGGCTGGCAAGATCATTGTTGCATCAGTCTACGCGTTCAAGTTTGTAATTTTGCAGCTTTCTAAACCATTACTACTTAGGAACCACTGAAGCAGCGTCACAATTTCAGCAAACACACAGGAACTTCTACATATATCTTTCACGGTCAAGCAGCTTTTGCAGTACAGCCTGCAAAGCAATCAAGAGAAGCAACCATCATTCACAAAATGTGACATACCATTAATCTCTTCATATTGACCAGAGAAAAAAAAAAGTTGCACGTGGATAGTGACTCACGGGGCAGGTAGTGTTCAACTTGAGGGATTGTGCGAGCTCGCGAGAAGATATCAGAAGTTTGACGGGCCGATATTCGAGTGCCACATTTCTCCCTTTGGTGTCAGCGAAGGTAATCAACTCGCGATCCAAAAGATGTTCAAAAGCCTGCAGCAATGAAGCATGTGAGCTTTTCGGACACTAAATACAGTACAGCTATCATTACTTCTCGATAATGCCAAATACTTACCCTGAAGCAAACAGTGGTTGCATACTTGTCAGAAGTTTTGTAGGCATCTTGTATGGATTTGTATTCTGACATACACCAGTCCATCAACCGTCAGTTTTTTGGTCTAGGGCTGACCATCAAGGGAGAAGAGGAAATTATACCTTTCATTATCGTGTTGAAGTTGTACGACTTTTGCTCCTTATCTTCTAGTCTGTTCATGCATACAAGTATGTACAGTTCCAAAATCGACAGATCTGTCATCAAAATTTAGTGGCATGGATGTGATGCTATTGCATTGTAGCAACTCGATACTTGACACGAAATAACAAAATGAGAGCAAGCTCAGAGCAACAGTATAACATGTTTGTTGATTTTTCTTTTGCTGGGAAGCATGGCTTCTTTAGTATCTAAATCACTAGAAAGAACTAACCTACGACCTACCACCTACAAACGTGGAGAATATCAGGAAGGTACCACTCCCAGAAAAAGAAATTGGATAGATACTACTCCAAAAGTGCCTCTTTGCTAAGTACCATTCCAAACAATAGAACAATATGGAAATGTTATTTCCACAACCTTTCCATCTATAATCACCGTCAGTGCCCCTATTAGTCCGAAGAATGATTAGCCCATTTTTACTTTAAACCTAATTTCCATTGAGTGGTGTTCTAACCCCAACATATCCGACCTGTACACAATCCAGCCACTCGTACCAACCCCCATCTCGCTATACTAAATCATGGTAAGTACATGTAAAAAAAGACCTAATTACGATGTCAACAAGATCATAAGACACCACTAATAGTGATAGACTAATAGGTTTTTCATAATTTTGTGTTGTTTGAAATGACACTGAAATAATACTTCGTAAAGAGCTGTCTTTGGAGTTTTCTATAATCTCCATCCTTAGGCTTAGTGCTAGTCTAAGTGCAGTAAATTCAGGTCAAGTAACAAAGAGACCTTGCAAACTGTCCATCTTGGGTTGCCTCTGCATGGAGGAAAGCGCATCCGTAAAGCATTCCATTGACAGAAATCCAGATTCCATGTCCATATATGACACCACTCTGAAGCTGCACGATTTCCACATTTAGCTAATAACCAAAATATTGAAATTGTAAAGAGGAAGAGGACCAAACAAACTGCTGAAAGACCTACAGAAATCTCAGGATGTTGCTGGTTGTTGCGTCAGTATCCGTGAGAGAGTCGAGAACTCCTTTAAACTTTTTATTGCTGAAAATGCTCTACGGCATATAGGATAACAGAAATTTAACACAATTTGTTTTGCCACAATGGAACACAAATAAATATGCCTTAAGGCAACTTACTGGAATGATACCATATATACAGTTTTTTTTAGAGAGAGAAGATACCATAGGTCCCAACCATGTCTAAGAGACCAGATTTTTATTATCTAACATGATCATATCTATTATTAGTTGAGTACTACCAAGTAAGATGATAACAAACATTAAAAGCAATGACCAATAGGTAGGTTCTGCAAGCATAATAGCATATGCAGTGAAAGGTTACATTGTGGAAAGGATACAGTAAGCCTTGAATTGTACTCCGTAACATAGTTTGTTGGTAAGCTCGAGTCTTTATCTAGCATTAGCAAATGTTCCATTAACCTGTAGCATTTCAACTGTTAAAAGGTAATTTAAAGACGAGAACTAGATCAATAATGCATCTTATCACTTGAAGAAGAGAAAAACTGAGAAAGTACAAGACAGACCTCTGTATATCATCTAATGAAGAAGGAACAAAAAGAAGCTTCCTGTGAGAGAAGCGAGATCGAACTCTTTTTTCTAGCAGTTGATCTGCGTCCTACAAGAACACATAAGAACTCAACTCACTAGAAATACTTCTCTGACTTGCTTGGTGAAAAATGCGACTAAAGCATGAGAAATGTCGCCCATACCAATCGACAACTCAAACCAATGACGACAGCTTGTGATGTAAGAGATTGCATTGCATCAAGTAAGCTATAAAGTAACCGCTGCTTCCCCTGTAACAGAACATCATGAATATCAGCCAACCTCTCATGTAAAAATGCCAGTAGTGTTACTTGAAAGCATGTTATGACTTTTTCTGTTTACATTAGACAACTCATGAAACAAATTGGTGTGACAATTTTGTGCAGCTGATATTCAATAAAATGGACAGGGATTGGGAGTTAAATGTGGTATAGGAGCAGAAGGCATATATATTGATTTCAACCTGAGCAAAGAGGTCAAACTCTTCCAGGACAAAAATTACTGTCTTGTGAGCTAGTCCACACTCTCTACAGAAGAGAAAAATATAAATGAGCACCCATAAAATTACACAGAAACTGAAATAAGGAGTATCACTTCATACTGAGAAGTGTTCGTGATCTTAATGCAGTACTGACCGTAACATGTCAATCATGAATTCAGTGTTGTCATCCGAAGAAGCCTAAATAAGAAGACTTTCAGTCTACCTTCAGCCCATTTGGAATGGCAAACGAAAAAATATATCATTGAGTAAAGGAAAAAGTAGACGAGTATGCACCATTTTGGAAAATGACAATTGATGCTCCAGACACAGCTGCCTGGCAATTTCCTTAAAACACAAAATAGCAAAAATATCAGCATGGCTTAATGGGAGCGACTAACACAGTCACAAGTACAGAGTCAAGTAAATCAGTAACAGATGCGAGTTGAGAAGGTGCCACACAAAGATTGGAAGAAAGCGAGCTTTGATATAGTCAGTGGAGCTGCTAACCTTTGTAGCGCAGTTGTCATCACTATGTAACATGCCATTCAGCCTGATCTGAAAACATAACATAATTATCAACCTGAAGAGCATGTTTAACAAGCGAGTAAATGACTAAATGCTATTGCTCTTAATAGAAAGAGAGAGCAGTGGCTTTGAGAACACAGAAGGGAAAAATTGAGCAGGTTCACTTTTGTGAGATGCAACTAAAGCACGAGGTACATTTGTAGCGACGCATTGTAGCCATACCACAGATATGGCATCAGGATGTTCCTCCTTCAGGTCCTCCAGAACCATGTCGAGGACCTGTAAAGAAATAAAACATGAGCCTCCCAACTGAGAACAAAAAAATCAGTGCATAGTGCAAATTGCGCACATGCACATTTCATCAAACACGACACCTGCATTTCGGCGAGTCAGGGAAGGGGAGAAGAAAAGGGGAACCTCACCGCTCCTTTACCGCAGCCGCGGGGTCCGAGGAGGAGGACGGAGTTGTTGCAGGCCTCGGAGACGGAGCTGGACACGAGGTACTTCAGCTTGCTGCGCAACACAACACCGAGCGCGCCGGTTAGAGATGAGTTCGGAGCTATTTCTGGCGATGCGCAATGAGGCGGGGATGGGATCGATTCGGCTCACCTGTAGTTGGTGTCGGGCGAGGATCTGAGACGGGAGTGGACGAAGGCCGGGTCGCAGAGCCGGCCGCGCAGCACTGCCTGCGCTTGACTCGCCACGGGCGCCGCCGCCATGGGAGTGAGCTGTTGGCAGTGGCGGAGCCAAGATTGGAGTAAACCTCGGTGAAAAACTAGAAAAAGAAACTCATACGAAAGCATAAAACAGTATGGGAACCGATGGGAGAAAATATCTTAATTTCTACTCAATCGATAACAAAATGTCCAACCAAATAGTCCTGCTTCCTGCACAGGAGTGAGGTACACAAGAACAAATGAGGCGAGCAAGAAGAAGCGTCGCGCGGACCTGGCGAGCTGCGGAGGAGGAGGGAGGCGGGGCGGCGACCGGGAGAGCCTGCAGCGCGACGGACGGCGAACTGGGGCAGCCGGGAAGGCGCCAGGCAAGGGAAAGAGCAGCGGTGTGCGCGGGAGACGGAAGCAGCCGAGGAGGGGTGCCGAGGAGCGGCGGCGCATGCGCTGATGGAAAGTTGTAAACGAACCGAGCCCTGGCTTGGATTAGTGGTTCGTGGGCCTCTGCCTCAGCCTTGGGCCAGAATGGGCCTGCACCGTAGCGTCAAATAGTTGAGCAAACACACAGCGCGTGCATACGGGCGAGCCCAGTTCGGCGCGGAGCGTTCATCCAGTTTTCAGTGGGTTTTTTTTCCCTTTGGCCTCTTCAGTTTGCAAAGGTTTTTATTCATAAAAACGGAAATATTTTAAAATTTTGAGTATTTCTTTTACATTTTTTTAAGTATGTGAACATTCTTTTGGAAACAATCTCATTTTCCCGTTTATATTCCCCGCAAAAGAAATATCACTTTCCGTTTATATGTCATCGTCGTTAATGGATTAACAAATAGTTTTACTCTCCATCATTTGTCTCTCTACTTTCCATTTGTAATAAAATTGCTGGTCCGAAGAGCCTATGCAAGTAGTCTTACCTGCTGGATGCGACGCGGGGAAGCCACTGACATCGTTGGTGTAGGTGCATCTCCATGTAGGTACTTGCGTGCAGTGCACCTCATACAATTTGTGGCTTCTTCCAAAAATTCCAAGTTGCCAAGGCCAGTCGACATGATCTACTTGCGATGTTTGGGTGAAGCTTGTGCAATTCCGCACGTCTCTGATATACTATGGGTGATCTTGTGACAACTGATATGTGATGAATGCATTGCAGGCAAGACGAGTCTGGTTTACAGAGTTAATTGTTTTTTGTAGATCTTTCTCTAGTTTCTTATTGCTCTTTTTTTTTTTCTAACAAGAGATTGCGCTTCTTGTCATAATCTGGGAATCTGATACGGATTGTGGTGTGGTTCGTATCGTTTTCTTTTTGACATTTTATATGTGTAATTGCCGTGGAACTTGAAGTCGGGTCCATTTATCTATTATGTGTGTCGTAAATGGTACTTCTTTAGATTTTGTATACAAGGTGGCTATCCCACTTTGTAGACACCAAGAAAAAAAGACAACTAATAAGTAACACAATTAATTGTGTGAAAAATCTCTCATGTTCCAGGCTAATTAAATATGTTGCGTCTCTTTTTCTATAGATACATGCAATATTTGCATTAGTAACCAGTATCGTACGAGGCAAAAATATAATCAATTCTTCTCAGAAAGAAGAATTGTATTTTTGATAGGAGTAGTGAAGTTGTATTTTAAACCAGAGAGAGGTAACAATAATAACCACATTTTAAGGAGAGGGTGTAATACAAAAATGAAAATCTCGTGAACATGTTGCTCTAATGCATCATCAACAACAAAAATGATCAGACATCATGGAGTTAGAGCATCTTTAGCAGACCCCGCATCTCGCCGACCCGCAAAACGCGTTTGCAGTTTGCGGAAAAACGGCTTTGCAGGCCGGCGCGAACGGCCGCAGAGGCAGACCCCGCAAAGCTGACCCGTAAAAGAGCATCTTCCGCGAATATCCTCTTTTACGGGTCGGCTTTGCGGGGTCTGGTCTGGCATCGCTCCCCCCGACCCGCAAAACCTAAATTTGCACCTCAATTTGACACAACATAATGCATTTCTTTGCTTTTTCAATAACATTGGATACATAGGATATTACCAAATCTTCGCTAGAATAGCAAGACCAAAGAAAACAAGAACCACAAGTATACATTTTAGAAGATTTCCAACTTCCATAACTGCTCCCATTAGTTGAAGCAATACCTTCTCCATTCACTCATTGTTGATCTGCGGATTCTTGATCTTGCATTCTTCATTCTTCATCATTGGTTCAAAAGAAGTAGACGTTGCTTCCCCTCTAGTTGCAAATGCAGCCGCAACACTGTCTGCGTACAGTCGTCACACTGTATGAGCGGCATCGGCGAGCCATAGAGCCTCTGCGCGAGCGCCGAGCGCGGCGGCCGGCCGGCCGAATCCATGCCCGCAAACCGTCGGCTGTGACGAGAGGACGAACCCGTACCTGCATGCGCCGATGCGGCTTTGCCAGGGCTGCGCGAGATGCTCCCCGACCATTCCATCGCTTGGTGCAGCCACCGGCGGCCGAAAAAGCCAAATCCGGCCGGTCGCGATGAAGGGTCGCAGATTCACAACTTCCCGGCTCGCCGACGCGGGAGGGGGGCGGAGGGCAACCTCGTGCGTGTGGCGGCCTTTCGGCGTGCTCCCGCCGGCTGCTTTCGCCGGAATCTTGGGCGGCGGCCCGGGGGCGGGGCGAGGGGGAGAGGGGAGGTGGTTGGTGGGGAAAAGCGCAAGCTAAAATGTCCTCCCCACCAACCTCTCCCGCTATATGCAGGGCACCGATGGGCCAGGGGGGCCCGCTGTCGGTGTCAAAACTGGCGGATCTCGGGTAGGGGGTACCAAACTGTGCGTCTAGGGTCGAGGGTAACAGGAGACAGGGGACACGATGTTTACCCAGGTTCGGGCCCTCTCTATGGAGGTAATACCCTACTTCCTGCTTGATTGATCTTGATGAATGTGAGTATTACAAGAGTTGATCTACCACGAGATCGTAATGGCTAAAACCCTAGAAGTCTAGCCTGTATGATTATGATTGCCTCTACGGACTAAACCCTCCGGTTTATATAGACACCGGAGGGGACTAGGGTTGTACAAAGTCGGTTACAGAGAAAGGAATCTTCATATCCGAACGTCAGGCTTGCCGTCCACGCCAAGGAGAGTCCCATCCGGACACGGGAAAGAGTCTTCTGTCTTGTATCTTCACGGCCCATCAGTCCGGCCCATGTCCAACAGGTCGGACGCCCGAGGACCCCTTAATCCAGGACTCCCTCAGTAGCCCCTGAACCAGGCTTCAATGACGAGGTGTCCGGCGCGCAGATTGTCTTCGGCATTGCAAGACGGTTTCCTCCTTCAATTACTCCAAAGTATCCTTCAAACACCGAAAACGTGTCCGGCTCTGCAAAACAAGTACCACACACAACCGCATGGAGTATAATATTTCACGAGTCCAATCTGCTGACAACCTTCGTAGTGTGACATCACGTTCCTGCCCGGTCATTATTTCGAACCTTTTTTAGCCTCCCGCTCCATATTTCGAGATGCGGTTTTATTGGCACGTCTTGTCAAAGCAGAGATCGTGTCCCCTTATTGCGGGATTCTCATCAATACGGGTGTGGGTAATCCAACCGTGCCGTCTATACGGCCCTTGGGGAATAGGCGAATTTTAAGGCGAGTGGGGAGGCGCTTGATATTCGCTGCCTTTATAAGGATATAAGGATTTACCCTCTTTCACCCACGCCTTCTCTCTCTCTGCCCACCCGTTCTCGAGCTCCAGCGCCCAAGTTCTCATCCTTTCCGCCTCAAGAAAGCACTCCAGTCATGTCTGGATCTGGAGCGCAGGGCAAGTGGATGGTCTCCTCCGTCAAGGAGAAGGACATCACCAAGCTCCGGGAGGCCGGGTACTTGGCCAAGGAAGTTGCCCGCCGGCTTCCGGCCAAGGGACAGATCGTCCCCACCCCGGAGCCCCATGAGAGGGTAGTGTTCCTCCCCCACTTCGTCCGTGGGTTGGGATTTCCTCTCCACCCATTTGTCCGCGGACTCATGTTCTACTACGGGCTGGATTTCCACGATCTGGCCCCCAACTCCTTCCTCAACATCTCGACATTTATTGTCGTGTGCGAGGCCTTCCTCTGCATCTCACCCCACTTCGGACCGTGGTTAAAGATCTTCAACGTGAAGCCAAAGGTGGTGGATGGCCAACACGCAGAGTGCGGAGGCGCCATGGTGAGCAAGATGCCCAACGTCATATGGCCCAAGGGTACCTTCATGGAAACCGTCAAAGGGTGGCAACAGCACTGGTTCTACGTCACAGAGCCGAGCGGCGCCACCTGGACCGCGGCTCCCGAATTCAGGTCCGGGGCCCCAATGCGGCTCACCTTGCTACCTCTTGAGCATGCGTTGGTTTTCCCTTGAAGAGGAAAGGGTGATGCAGCAAAGTAGCGTAAGTATTTCCCTTAGTTTTTGAGAACCAAGGTATCAATCCGGTAGGAGGCAACACGCAAGTCCCTCGTACCTACACAAACAAATAAGAACCTTGCAACCAACGCGATAAAGGGGTTGTCAATCCCTTCACGACCACTTGCAAAAGTGAGATCTGATAGAGATGATAATATTTTTGGTATTTTTATGATAAAGATTGAAAGTAAAGATTGCAAAGTAAAAATAGATTGGAAACTTATATGATGGAAAATAGACCCGGGGGCCATAGGTTTCACTAGTGGCTTCTCTCAAGATAGCATAAGTATTACAGTGGGTGAACAAATTACTATCGAGCAATTGATAGAAAAGTGCATAATTATGAGAATATCTAGGCATGATCATGTATATAGGCATCACGTCCGTGACAAGTAGACCGACTCCTGCCTGCATCTACTACTATTACTCCACACATCGACCGCTATCCAGCATGCATCTAGAGTATTAAGTTCATAAGAACAGAGTAACGCATTAGGTAAGATGACATGATGTAGAGGGATAAACTCAAGCAATATGATATAAACCCCATCTTTTTATCCTCGATGGCAACAATACAATACGTGTCGTTTCCCCTACTGTCACTGGGATCGAGCACCGCATGATTGAACCCAAAGCTAAGAACTTCTCCCATTGCAAGAAAGATCAATCTAGTAGGCCAAACCAAACTGATAATTCGAAGAGACTTGCAAAGATAACCAATCATACATAAAAGAATTCAGAGAAGATTCAAATATTGTTCATAGATAATCTTGATCATAAACCCACAATTCATTAGATCTCGACAAACACACCGCAAAAGAGTTACATCGAATAGATCTCCAAGAAGATCGAGGAGAACTTTGCATTGAGATCCAAAGAGAGAGAAGAAGCCATCTAGCTAATAACTATGGACCCGAAGGTCTGTGGTAAACTACTCACACATCATCGGAGAGGCTATGGTGTTGATGTAGAAGCCCTCCGTGATCGATTCCCCCTCCGACGGAGCGCTGGAAAAGGCCCCAAGATGGGATCTCACGGGTACAGAAGGTTGCGACGGTGGAATTAGGTTTTCGTGGTGCTCCTCGATGGTTTGGGGGTACATAGGTATATATAGGAGGAAGAAGTAGGTCAGTGGAGCCGCGAGGGGCCCACGAGGGTGGAGGGCGCGCCCAAGGGGGTAGGCGCGCCCCCTGCCTCGTGGCCTCCTCGTTGATTGCTTGACGTCCACTCCAAGTCCTCTGGATCACGTTCGTTCCAAAAATCACGCTCCCGAAGGTTTCATTCCGTTTGGACTCCGTTTGATATTCTTTTTCTGCGAAACACTGAAATAGGCAAAAAAACAGCAATTTGCATTGGGCCTTGGGTTAATAGGTTAGTCCCAAAAATAATATAAAAGTGTATAATAAAGCCCATTAAACATCCATAACAGAATATATAATAGCATGGAGCAATCAAAAATTATAGATACGTTGGAGATGTATCACACCTCCTGGCTAGAGAAGGGCCTGGGTTGGGCCTCGTCGGACGAGCTGACAGCGCTGCAGATGCGCATCAAGAGCATGGTCGACAAGAACATCAAACTTGTCAATGTGATACAGGTGATGCTTTTTCACCGGATCTTTCCATGCCAAAACCGGACCTGCAATTTGTGGGAGTTTGATCCGGCCAAGCACCAGACTCTGCAACATTTCTTCAGCGTTACGCACGAAGGCATTTGGAAGGTGCTCTTCAAAGCCAATGAGAGGTGGCCGAAGGAGACCGAAGACCGTGGGTACAACTTGTCCCATCCCGCCAGTCCGGTAAGTTTTTCGTGTTTTCAAGGTGTATCCTTCACTTATATACTCAAGGAGAATGTCTGAGCTTCCCCATCTTACTTTTTCAGGGCTGGACAAAGAAGGTGGAGCAGATCAAATGTCTGGCTCCCCTGCCCGAAGACCCAGAAATCCCGCTTCTAACGAAGATGCTGGTTCTGGCACCCTACAAGGCGCCGGAGAAGAAGGCCAAGGGGACCAGAGGTGGCCTCCGCCATAAGGGCACGTCGGACGTGACGTCCGAAGATGCTGAAATCCACTCTCCACCTGCCACCGACGAGGAGGAGGAGGAGGAGGAAGAAAGCAACTCCCCCCCCTAAGGGAGGGAGGAAGAAAAGGGCGGCCTCCACACATCTGGAGGCTGAAGCGTCCAAGAAGGGAGAGCCTCCCTCGCGGATGACACCGCGCTGGATACTAACAGCATCTCGGAGTGGCACCCCAGGGATAAGCCCCTGGCCGAATCGTAAGTACTCAAAGGCACTGACGCACTCATATACCCACCTTCTTCACTTTGTAGTGCTGACATGCTGAATCATGTACTGCAGTCCGGCCCACAACAGCTCCCAGCGATCCTCATCAGAGGGTTCGCTGGATTCAAAGGTGATGGACAGCGAGTCACCGCCGGCGACTTCCTCTCCCAAGGCCAAGGGCGACGCCGAGGTGCTATCCCGAAGGACCTTCCCAGGCCAGGGAGAGGTTCAGGAGGCCGTCAGGGTGGCGCCAGAGGGTGACCCCTCGACCACCGGACACACGGGGAGCAAGTCCCCCTGAAGACTGGCGATGGGGCCATATCCAGTTTGGCCCCCAGCCGGATATCATTCTGGAGTCCAATACGGCCCCGGAATCAGGCAAGCAGGTTCCTTTGGAAGGAGGAGGTGCGCCTATTCTACCGGTGTCCTCTGTCCATCTAGAGGCACCGGATAATCTGGTGGAAATGCTGCAAGGCGCTTCCATTGTTGAGGAACACCGTATCCTTATGGGTACGGTGGTTGAGAGAGTTCAGTCCGTTAAGAGCGGACTGACCGAAGCCTGCACCAGCCTTCTAACAGGCTTTGAGGTAAGCGACGCAATTGTATAAAAAGAATGTCATAGTATAGACAGTAGCCCCTGATACTCTATCCGGTGTTCGGAAAGAAAAGCCGGACTGAGGATCAAATGATTTCCGCAGGAGACTAACCATACATGTCTATGTGAAATAAGCAGGCGCCATTGCTGGCTGCGACCTCTCATGCTGTCGAAGTCTCCGGACTAAAGCAAAGGCTAGAGCGGGCCGAGGAGGAGCTCGGCCAAGCAAGAAAGCAACTGGAAGATAAGCAAGGTATGTAATGACCTACTCAGATATAGATAGATATGAATTGTTTGTGGTGATCAGAGTGCCATGATATTTGTAGGCGCGGCGACCAAGGTGGAGACCCTCAAGAAGGCGCTGACCGAGGCCCAAAATAAAGCGGCGAAGGAGTAAGCCGCTCGTGAAAAACACGAGGCCAGAGTTGGTGAGGTCCAGTAGGAGCTCCGGGACGCCGTGAAGAAATGTGAGTCCTTGGAGCGCAATATTACAGATCAAGGGACCGAACTCGCCAAGGCTCGCCAAAGCACACAAGATGCCCGGGTTGAAGCCCAGGGCGCCCTCCAGGAAATCGAAGAGGCCAGAAAAATCACGGCGGGTAAGCCCTTCATTATGCAGAGCAAATATGTGAAGAGGAGGTATCTCTTACTAACCCGGATTTGGAGTTTTCCAGGAGCGTTTGCGGATTTACCGTGCTGTGTTGCCGATGCTGTGGAGTTCTTCCGAGCCAAAGAGGGGAGCACAACAGAGAAGCTGTTCTGGTCGCAATACCTTGCACCAGAATATCCGGTGCCCTTTAGCGATCAGCTAAAATAGCTGGTCGAACTACATAGGGTGGCCGAACTAGCCATGAAGGATTTGATAATCCGGCTATGGCCTGCCAAAGCCATGCCCAGCAGCTACTTCGGGCTCGTGAAGCGGCTGGTCGATGCCTGCCCCCGGCTTGACGTCATCAAGCGGGCAGTCTGCATCGAGGGTGCGCGGATGGCCTTCGCCCGTGTCAAAGTGCAGTGGGCGAAGATGAACGCCGCCAAGCTCGCGACCAAGGGACCGCCCGCTGGCAAGGAGCACCGCACGCCCGAGCGGTATTTTAATGATGTCCTGGAAGGATCCCGCATTGTAGCGGAGCAATGTGCTAAGGACATTATTTTTGAATGAATATATTCATGTTATTCTGTCCTGTATGGTGAAACAAAGCTGATATGTAATATAATGCTTGTTATTTTAACTCCTGTGCAGCCGTTTTGTTAAATATGAGAGTTGGCCAGTCGTCGGCTTCAGCCCCCACGTAGGTAGTAAAGGGGTGTTCGGGATGGAATCTAAACACTCTTGATCCAAAAGTTTTGTCCTTGAAGGAGGTGTTTAGCGCAATGAACCAGGCAATCGGACTATGTGGCTTTATCACCCTCACTTAGCCATAGGAGTTTGACGATAGAAATGTAGGCACAGCCCCTAGCTGGTATTTAATCCAGACTAGGGTGCTATAAACACCTGATCGGATGAAGGCTGATCCGTCGCGTAAGGCGGGAAAAATCGCAAAAGATTTTGAACCTCCGAATAGCTGACCAGTTCTCGCCACATCATGACAGTCAGTTTTCGGCTTTCTCTACTGAGGTGTTTGCTCGGATAAACCAGAAACACAATCGCAGTAGTTCTCCCTTTACTACCCTAGCCGATAGAGCGGAACGTAAGGTAGTAAGCACAGGAGCCGGGCAACCCAACTATTGACCAAAGACATGATTCGGAGCCAATGCATATAATGCTAAAATTCAGGGTGCCGAACTGTACTGTAAAAGTGTTTGGACTTTGTTGCCGTAGTATGGAGCGCAGTGAAGCCCCTGGCCAATTTAAAACGTACCAAGGTGTACGGCTGCAATCGATAAGAATAGCAAAAAAATGAAGTAGTAAGCCAATGCCGCGTAAGTTGGACCGCAAATTGTTTTCATTATAATTAGATTAATACGTCAAAGCGTATTTGTACAAATAGTGCGATAAGCAACCGGGCTATTTGACATGCCAAGATCAAGGGGGGAGCTTGCGTGTGGGTCCTGAAAATAGAATGATCGTCGAGAAAAACATCTGGAAATTCCCCCCACGCGTATGTGCTACTTGCCGCCTTGGTGTATCCGTCCTTCGAAAGGACCGATGAGCGGGCTGCCGCGAGGGGCTTGTGGAAAAGAAACCTGAAAAGGATAAAAAGAAAAGTGAAAGTATGTGTGTCCGGGGAAGGTCGAGCCGTATTGTGGACCACAGTCTGGTTATGCCTCCGTCTCCGCCCATGGTATTTTCAGTGCGTAGTTATGTACGCGTGGTACGTATGCCGCCACTTGGTCGGGGCTGAGACGGAGGTCGAATTGCTAGTATAACTCCTGATGAGCCGGATTGTCACGCTGCAGAGTAGTCCGGACTCGTTTGAGAGTGTCCGGGAGCTTGGCCGTTGAATTAAAATTCTGCCTTAAAAGGCCGCTCTATACTTCCGCTGCCAGGGTCGCGGTGTGCTCCTCGGTACGGAGGGAGCGCTCCGTGTTTCCATTGACTGTTATGACGCCGCGTGGTCCGGGCATCTTGAGCTTGAGATAAGCATAGTGCGGCACCGCGTTGAATCGAGCGAATGCGGTTCGTCCGAGTAGTGCATGATAGCCACTGCGGAAGGAGACGATATCGAAGATCAACTCTTCGCTTCGGAAGTTGTCCGGGGATCCGAAGACGACCTCCAATGTGATTGAGCCCATGCAGCGGGCCTCTACACCTGGTATAACTCCTTTAAAGGTGGTTTTTGTGGGCTTGATCCTTGATGGATCGATGCCCATTTTGCGCATTGTATCCTGATAGAGCAGGTTGAGGCTGCTGCCACCGTCCATGAGGACTCGCGTGAGGTGGAATCCATCAATTATTGGGTCGAGGACCAGTGCGGCTGAACCGCCATGACGGATGCTGGTCGGATGATCCCTGTGATCGAAGGTGATTGGGCATGACGACCATGGATTAAATTTTGGGGCGACTGGCTCTATCGCATAGACGTCCCTGAGCGCGCGCTTGCGCTCCCTCCTGGGGATATGGGTAGCGTATATCATGTTCACCGTTTTGACCTGAGGGGGAAACTTCTTCTGTCCCCCTGTGTTCGGTGGGCGGGGCTTGTCACGACTGGACTTTTGGGATATAAATCCCCAGGAATACGGCCTGTGAGCTCACCAGCCCCAGGATTACTGTTAGCTGATGAGGCACCAACTTGATACAAGGAAATCCAAGCAAGAACAAAAATATGTAGTACAAGACCATTCAGGCCTAGGAGTACAACATTTGGTTTCTAATGATTGAGGGCGGGAGCGATTGGGTACATCTGCGTCTATGGGACTCCATTTCCCACAAGAACAGCTGACCAGGATAACTCCTATCTTCGCGAGGCTGCACACGTCAACGCGTAGGTTCCGAGGTTGTCACCGCGGTGCTTAACTCCGAGCAAGGAATCTGGCCAAGACAATAGCCAGGGACAAGCCAGTGAGTACGTTTGAATGTACTCGCAAACATTTAGAACACGGGTATAATATATCAAACATGCTCCGGGTTAATTAGATGATCACATGTCTGTCACGAAATATACGAAAGACCAAGATGCACACATATGGTTAAAAATATACCAAAACAAAATACTGGGTGCCAAACGAGTGTCTGAAAGACTCCTCGAGCGGAAAATGCAGAATAGTAATACTGGTGCCAAACGAGTGTCTGAAAGACTCCTCGAGCGGAAAATGCAGAATAGTAATATTGGTGCCAAACGAGTGTCTGAAAGACTCCTCGAGCGGAAAATGCAGAATAGTAATACTGGTGCCAAACGAGTGTCTGAAAGACTCCTCGAGCAGAAAATGCAGAATAGTAATACTGGTGCCAAACGAGTGTCTGAAAGACCCCTCGAGCGGAAAATGCAGAAATAATAATGCCGCAGTCGGGCGTCGGGGCGACACCACATAAAGGGCTTATAAAAGATAAAAGAACAACAAGCATGCCGCAGTCGGGCGTCTAAGCGACACCATAGAAAGGGGCTTATAAAAAAATAATCACAGCGAATATCCAGGAGGTAGGACCATCCCAGGGATACTCAATAATATACGTAATATAAATGGTTAGTCCAAAATAATAAAGATCATAATCCATAGGTACCATAATCATAAACAATATTTAGTACAGTCGTTTCTCCATCCAAAAAACCGATAATTTAGTCAAGTCGTATCTCCATCCGAATACCGTTACTACGATCCAGTTAACCGTGTCTCCATCCGAATACCGTTAGAGTTCTAGTTAAATCGTTCTCCATCCGAATACCGTTACCAGACTCAACTCAGACTGTGGTCTTTACTCAAGGACATGACTATCCAACAGGATATATCCTCTGCAGAGGGAGTACCATTTCCCACGAGTAACGGATTTACTTAGTCCCTCGGGACTAATTCCGTCTACGGTCTTTTGATTGAAAACACGCCTGACCTGCACACACCAGCTTAACTCACCAGTGTCTGGAATCACCCACGACACCTGCCAAGCAAAACTCTAAGTGGGGAGGCTACAACCTCGACGTAGCATGGGATCACAAAATTTATACCGCGCGCAAACTGGGGAAGCTATCCCCTTCGGCTACAACCAAAACACCCATGCCCCCGGACCGAATGACAGGCTTTAATCCATGGCCATGGGACCCTCATCACGGCCTCTCTGTACGGTGTGTGCTTTGGAAAGGGGTTGACAACCTACTGACCATACCCTGTCCCCTGCAGGGACAAGTGGTGGTACCAACAAAAGGAAGCTATTGATCAAGACTCGGTCTACAACCGACTCAGGTGGTCCAAGTATCCACCATCAATAATACCACTAGTGAAATAAATCACCACTCCTCGAGCCTCACCATGCTATGCCGGGCATACTCGTCTCGACGAGGGATTAGGGACAAGCTCGTGTCTACCCAAGACCACGACTTTCCCGGCTTCCTACCGGTGTGCAAGAGAAGCTCACGAGGATGATCCAAATCAGTAGTGTATCCATTGCTGACCACAAAACAACTCCAAAGTGCACTCATGCACGAGACTATACCGATACATAAACTACCACATACTCCAAGTCACAAGGTGTTGTGATCGCATCAAAACACCTCAACAAAATATTATGCCAGAGTTCAGAAATGCTTGCCTTCAAGAGTATGCAAAGGATGCGCTTATTGGAAGCTTTCCTTTTCCTCCAAAATCCTATTTTGCAAAATACACAAATACAAATATTTCAAACACAGTACAAAAAGTTGTCTCAAATATTTTTGAAATAAATCTTAAAATAAACTAGGTGAAATTTGAGAGAGGTAGGAAAAGGAATCAACTCATTTGGAGTTTTATTTTAAAAGTTATAGCCAGTCAAAGTTTGGTCAACTCTGTTTTTAAATAAAACCAGAAAAAGGAAAACACTGCGGGGAAGAATGCGTTTTCAAAACAGAGGAGACGTACTCCGGTCTTTGCGCTACCACTTAACCAGAGAGGGCGGGGGAGCGGGTCACTGACAGTGGGTCCAGAGGGCCCACTGGTCAGGTTTGACTGGTCTCCCTCTCCCTCCTTTCTCTGTGCCCGACCGGCGCGGGGCTCCGGCGATCGCCGTCGACGGACGGCAGCACCATACGGGCATCCAAGGGCGGGTATGGAATGGCTAGACCGAGGCGGTCCTTTGGGTGGTTGAAGGGTCGTCGGAGGTGGAAGGAATCGCCGGCGGCGAGCTCCGCGGCGGAGAGGGCTTCGGTGGTGAAGTGCTTTTTGTGCTCCGGTGGTCTCTCATCGAAGACGAGCAGCTGGGCAGCTCCGCAAGGACCAGAGGGAGCGACTGGTGGTGCTGGTTGGGCGAGAGGGTGGCCGGTTGCGACGAATCGCACCGGAGCCTAGCGGCGGCCGAACTGGCTGGAGTTGGGGAGGACGGTCCTCTCCGGTCAATCTACTGCTAGGGGAGCTCTATGGGGAGGGCCTGATGTCGCCTGAGTGCTCGGAGGGGCTCGGGGTCCCCTTTATATAGGCGCTCGAGGGTGGACCGTGGCGGTAGAAGATAGGATCGCCGGCGACAGCCGTTGCTGTAGTTGCAGGGCATCGTGGCGGCGACGAACGCGTTCCGACGAGTGGGAGGATAAGCACGGCCTGTGCTCTGGGGCAGCTGGCGTGCGCTGGTGGTTTGGGCGGCGCCGTCCGCGGCGGAATCCGCTGCCGACACCGGCGTGCTGCCAAGGCGGCGCTGCAGGGTGCCAGGGGGAGCTTGGAGGGTACTGGGGAGAGGGCGAGTGCGTGGCGGGGTTCGGCAAGCGAGCAGGGGTCAAAGATGGGACGCGACGAGGGCGGCAGTGCGGCGTGTCGGCGTAGTGCGCGCGCGTGCAAAACGTGCGCTCTGGGCGCGCCCAGAGCACGCACGGCACCTGTTCGATGAATTGCCAGCGCGCTCTAGAGCTCGAGGGTGGAGCTGGCACTGCACAGGATGGAGGTAGGGGTAGCAAGGCGCTCAGTGGACAAGGTGGATAGGTCAGGGGCCCAAGTCCACAATGCAAACCAGAGAGCTTGCCAAAAGCGACTGTGCACACCAGGTGTTCGACATAATGTCCAGTGCACTTAGGCAACTCTTGGAGTGGCCAAAGTCTCCAGATCAGGGTCTCTTTAGGTGTAGGAGATGATGGTAAGATTAGTTTGGCAAAAGCAGAAAGTTGATAGTGCAAGTTTTGCAAAACTCCAGTTTTGGACAGAAAGAAAAAAAGGGTTTAAAGCATGCACTTCAAAACCTCCAATGAGCACAATCTCCTGGACTCAAGAGTTTGGTAGGGAGGGCTACAAGTAGGAAAAAGCTTAGGGTTACTAGAGCAAAGGAAAATAAGGTTGCAGTACAAATCATCAAATTGGACCAGAATGCAAAAGAGGCTGATCCACTCAAATTTTCCAAAGAACATCCCTGGGTTTTTGCTTGAAGATGAACTGTATGCATCCATTGACATCTTCAAACACTTGGAAGAATTTTTAGAAGAATATTTAAATGGGTAGTAGTGCAAAAGTGCTTACTGGACCAGATTGGACAAATTGGTGTAGAGTCCAAAATCTCCAATGGCCAGAAGATATTTTTGCATAAAAGTGATGTGGGAACATCACATGACATCCCCAAATTTTGGTGGAAATTTTGAATGCATTTGTCAAAAGGTTGTAGTGCAAAACAGGCTCCAAATGCAAAAGGAATCATTTTAAAGGAAGAAAGCTTTGAAGAAATAAGTCTTGCAACATTTGAATCCACTGATAAAAAATTGTTTTATTGTAGAGAGAAATCAAGTCCAACAATACCTTTGAAGGTTTTTTCCCACAAGAGGTATAAATCCAAAATCACAAAAGGTAAAACTTGACAATTGGAAAAGTCTTATTTCCAGGCAACATTTTAATAAATAAAAACAAGGCCAAAATTTTGGGGTGTCACAGGGCTCCTCGTCCTCGTCCTCGCTTTGCGACCCCTTCTCTTTGTTCTCGGCATTTATCTTGTGATGACCCACAACTATAGGGGATCTATCATAGTCCTTTCGATAAGTAAGAGTGTTGAACCCAACGAGGAGCAGAAGGAAATGATAAGCGGTTTTCAGTAAGGTATTCTCTGCAAGCCCTGTAATTATCGGTAACAGATAGTTTTGTAATTATCGGTAACAGATAGTTTTGTGATAAGGTAATTTGTAACGAGTAACAAGTAATGAAAGTGAATAAGGTGTAGCAAGATGGCCCAATCCTTTTTGTAGCAAAGGACAAGCCTGGACAAACTCTTATATAGAGAAAAGTGCCCCGAGGACACATGGGGATTATCGTCAAGCTAGTTTTCATCACGCTCATATGATTCGCGTTCGTTACTTTGATAATTTGGTATGTGGGTGGACCGGTGCTTGGGTGCTGTCCTTTCTTGGACAAGCATCCCACTTATGATTAACCCCTATTGCAAGCATCCGCAACTACAAAAGAAGTATTGAGGTAAACCTAACCATAGCATGAAACATATGGATCCAAATCAACCCCTTACGAAGCAACTCATAAACTAGGGTTTAAGCTTCTGTCACTCTAGCAACCTATCATCTACTTATTACTTCCCAATGCCTTCCTCTAGGCCCAAACAATGGTGAAGTGTCATGTAGTCGACGTTCACATAACACCACTAGAGGAAAGACAACATACATCTCATCAAAATATCGAACGAATACCAAATTCACATGACTACTTATAGCAAGACTTTTCCCATGTCCTCAGGAACAAACGTAACTACTCACAAATCATATTCATGTTCATAATCAGAGGGGTATTAATATGCATAAAGGATCTGAACATATGATCTTCCACCAAATAAACCAACTAGCATCAACTACAAGGAGTAATCAACACTACTAGCAACCCACAGGTACCAATCTGAGGCTTTGGGACAAAGATTGGATACAAGAGATGCCTAGGGTTTTAGAGGAGATGGTGCTGGTGAAGATGTTGATGGAGATTGACCCCCTCCTGATGAGAGGATCGTTGGTGATGACGATGGCGATGATTTCCCCCTCCCGGAGCGAAGTTTCACCGGCAGAACGGCTCCGCCGGAGCCCTAGATTTGTTCCGCCAAGGTTCCGCCTCGTGGCGGCGGAGTTTCTTCCCGAAAGCATGCTTATGATTTTTTCTCGGACGAAAGACTTCATATAACAGAAGATGGGCACCGGAGGCCTGCCAGGGGGCCCACGAGGCAGGGGCACGCCCCCACCCTCGTGGCCAGGGTGTGGGCCCCCTCTGGTACTTTCTTTCACCAGTATTTTTTATTAATTCCAAAAATAACTTCCGTGAAGTTTCGGGACTTTTGGAGCTGTGCAGAATAGGTCTCTAATATTTGCTCCTTTTCCAGCCCAGAATTCCAGCTCCCGGCATTCTCCCTCTTCGTGTAAGCCTTGTAAAATAAGAGAGAATAGGCATAAGTATTGTGACATAACGTGTAATAATTGCCCATAATGCAATAAATATCGATATAAAAGCATGATGCAAAATGGACGTATCAACTCCCCCAAGCTTAGGCCTCGCTTGTCCTCAAGCGGAAGCCGATAACGAAAAATATGTCCACATGTTTAGAGATAGAGGTGTCGATAAAATAAAATACAGGCATGAGGGCATCATGATCATTCTTATAACAACAACATATTTGGATATTGTCATATGATCTCTTATGCTCAAGTAATAATCTATTCACAATGTAAAGTACGAATCAGAAACTTCATTGAGAACCAACAAACTATAATCTCGGTCATTGAAGCAATTGCAATTTACCATAACATCGGAAAGAGTCAATATAAGAGCTTTTCAGCAAGTCCACATACTCAACTATCATATAGTCTTTCATAATTGCTAACACTCACGCAATACTTATGGGTATGGAGTTTTAATCGGACACAGAGAAAGATAGGGGCTTATAGTGTTGCCTCCCAACCTTTTACCTCAAGGGTAATGTCAACAATAATAATTCATGCTAACTTACATCCAATTGGATATATATATCAGGATCTTTCCAACACAATGTGCTTGCCAAAGGATAAAATGTAAAAAGGAAAGGTGAAAATCACCATGACTCTTGCATAAGGTATAAGACAAAAGTAAGAGATAGGCCCTTCGCAGAGGGAAGCAGAGGTTGTCATGTGCTTTTATGGTCTGATGCACGAAATCTTAATGCAAAAGAACGTCACTTTATATTGCCACTTGTGATATGGACCTTTATTATGCAGTCTGTCGCTTTTATTGCTTCCATATCACAAGATCGTATAAAGCTTATTTTCTCCACACTAATAAATCATACATATTTAGAAAGCAATTTTTATTGCACGCAACATGACAGCTTACTTGAAGGATCTTACTCAATTCATAGGTGGATATGGTGGACTCTCATGGCAAAACTGGGTTTAAGGATATTCGGAAGCACAAGTAGTATCTCTACTTGGTGCAAAGAATTTGGCTAGCATGAGGGGGAAAGGCAAGCTCAACATGTTGGATGATCCATGACAATATACTTTATTTCAGATATAAGAAAACATAACCCATTACGTTGTCTTCCTTGTCCAACATCAACTCTTTAGCATGCCATACTTTAATGAGTGCTCACAATCGTAAAAGATGTCCAAGATAGTATCTTTATATGTGAAAACCTCTCTTTCTTTATTACTTCCTATTAATTGCAACGATGACCAAAACTATGTTTGTCAACTCTCAACAACTTTTATTCATCATACTCTTTATATGTGAAGTCATTACTCTCCATAAGATCAATATGATCTCTTTAGTTCTTTTTACTCTTTTCTTTTATTTTTATTCCCTCAAGATCATAGCAAGATAATCAAGCCCTTGACTCAACACTAATCTTTATTATATATAGCTCACGGACTCGATTACATAGAAGGATCATAAAGCAAAACTCAAAACTAAATCATACAAAAACTTTATTCTACTAGATCAAGATATTGCCAAATGGATCGAACTAAGAAAAACGGTAAAAATAGGAGTGTGATGGTGATACGATACCGGGGCACCTCCCCCAAGCTTGGCAGTTGCCAAGGTGAGTGCCCATACCCATGTGATTATATCTCTTTTACTGGTGAAGGAGATGGTGGTGATGATGGATAGTCGCACATCGAGCATACGAGATCCTCCAATTTGCGAATAATGCCCTTGAGTGCGGTGATATGCTCCTTCAACAAAATATTTTCACGTGTGAGATACTTATTTTGTATGCGAGCTAACTCAATCATCTTGAAAGCTTCAATCTCTGTTGGGGTAAGAAGATTGTGATGAGGTTGGAGGATGTCTTCATCTTCCACTTCCGGAACTTGGACCTCCATGGCCTTCTTGATCCCATCATCCTTGTTGATCTCCCCGGGTTCTTCTCTCTTTAGCTCTATCTTCATCAGCCAAGCATCGTTGTCACCATTGTTGGAGGAGGGGGACGACATGATGCCTGGCCTTGACAACTCTGGTAGAAAACAGATCAAAATGAAAACAGATGATATTCGCATGGTACGGTGGTCAAAACCTTCGGGAGATTATATAATGAATTATTACCGACCAAAGGAAGTATCGTGCAAGAAAACAGAGTCCGGAGAGCGCACGAGGTGCCCATGAGGCAGGGGCGCGCCCAGGGGGTAGGGCGCGCCCTGCACCCTCATGGAAGCCTCGTGTCCTTCCCGGACTACTTCTTATTTTCCTATTTTCTTAAATATTCCAAAACGGAGAAAAATTGCCATTAGAATTATTTTGGAGTCGGTTTACTTACCGTACCACATACCTATTCCTTTTCGGAGTCTGAAGCGTTCTGGAAAGTGTCCCTTATGTATTCCTCTGGGGTTACGGTTTCGATAACATTGGTTTCAACATTCATGGGATTACCTGAGATATAATGTTTGATTCTTTGACCATTCACCACCTTTGGATTTGTGCCTTCAAAGTTGTTGATTTTTATGGCACCGGAACGATAGACCTCCTCGATAACGTATGGACCTTCCCATCTAGAGAGAAGTTTTCCTGCGAAAAATCTTAAACGAGAGTTGAATAGCAACACATAATCTCCTACATTAAACTCACGCTTTTGTATCCTTTTGTCATGCCATCTTCTAACTTTTTCTTTAAACAATTTGGCATTCTCATAGGCCTGGGTTCTCCATTCATCAAGTGAGCTAATGTCAAATAACCTCTTCTCACCGGCAAGTTTCAAATCATAATTGAGCTCCTTAATGGCCCAATATGCCTTATGTTCTAGTTCGAGAGGTAAGTGACATGTTTTTCCATAAACCATTTTATACGAAGACATACCCATAGGATTTTTATATGCAGTTTTATAGGCCCATAATGCATCATCAAGTTTCTTGGACCAATTCTTTCTAGATCTATTAACAGTCTTTTGCAAAATTAATTTGAGCTCTCTATTACTCAATTCTACTTGACCACTAGACTGTGGGTGATATGGAGATGCAATTCTATGATTAACATCATACTTAGCAAGCATTTTACAAAAGGCACCATGAATAAAATGTGAACCACCATCAGTCAATAAATATCTAGGGACTCCAAACCTCAGAAAAATAACTTCTTTAAGCATCTTAATAGAGGTGTTATGATCAGCACTACTAGTTGGAATAGCTTCTACCCACTTAGTAACGTAATCAACAGCAACTAAAATATGTGTATACCCATTAGAGGAAGGAAACGGTCCCATATAATCAAAGCCCCAAACATCAAATGGTTCAATAACAAGTGAATAGTTCATAGGCATTTCTTGACGTCTACTAATATTACCAATTCTTTGACATTCATCACAAGACAAGACAAACTTACGGGCATCTTTGAAGTGAGTAGGCCAATAAAAACTGGATTGCAATACCTTATGTGCAGTTCTATCTCCAGCGTGGTGTCCTCCATAAGCTTCGGAGTGACACTTGCGTAGGATCTGTTCCTGTTCATGCTCAGGTATACAAGGTCTAATAACACCATCTACTCCTTTATAAAGGTGTGGGTCATCCCAGAAGTAATGTATTAAATCATAGAAAACCTTTTTCTTTTGCTGGTATGTGAAACTAGGTGGTATAAATTTGGCAACAATGTAATTAGCATAATCAGCATACCATGGAGCAGTACGAGAAGCATTAATAACATTTAATTGTTCATCAGGGAAGCTATCATCAATAGGTAGTGGGTCATCAAGAACATTCTCTAACCTAGACAAGTTGTCTACAACGGGGTTCTCAGCTCCCTTTCTATCAATAATATGTAAATCAAATTCTTGTAGCAAGAGAACCCATCTAATAAGTCTAGGTTTAGCATCTTTCTTTTCCATGAGATATTTAATAGCAGCATGTTCAGTGTGAACAGTTACTTTAGAATCAACAATATAAGGTCTGAACTTATCACATGCAAATACAACTGCTAAAAATTCTTTTTCAGTAGTAGCATAATTTCTCTGGGCATTGTCTAGAGTTTTACTAGCATATTGGATAACATTTAATTTCTTATCAACTCTTTATCCTAGAACAGCACCTATAGCATAATCACTAGCATCACACATAATTTCAAAGGGTAAATTCCAATCAGGTGGCTGAACAATGGGTGCAGAGATCAAAGCTTTCTTAAGTATTTCAAATGCTTCTACACAATCATCATGAAAGACAAAAGGAGTATCTTTTTGTAAGAGATTAGTCAGAGGCCTCAAGATTTTAGAGAAGTCCTTAATGAACCTCCTATAAAAACCAGCATGACCAAGGAAACTTCTTATACCTTTAATGTCCTTGAGACACGACATCTTTTCAATAGCATCAACTTTAGCTTTATCAACTTCAATACCTTTTTCAGAAATTTTATGCCCCAAGACAATTCCTTCATTAACCATAAAGTGGCACTTCTCCCAATTCAAGACAAGGTTAGTTTCTTCACGTCTCTGCAAAATCGTTCAAGGTTGCTCAAGCAATCATCAAAAGAAGTTCCATAAACGGAGAAATCATCCATGAAAACCTCAACAATCTTGTCACAAAAATCAGAGAATATAGCCATCATGCATCTTTGAAAGGTAGCAGGTGCATTACATAAACCAAAAGGCATACGTCTATAAGCAAAGGTACCGAAAGGGCAAGTAAAAGTGGTATTTTCTTGATCCTCTTTTGACACAGGTATTTGAGAGAAACCAGAATAACCATCTAGAAAGCAAAAATGTGTATGTTTGGATAATCTTTCTAGCATTTGATCAATAAAAGGTAAAGGGTAATGATCCTTTTTAGTAGCTTTATTTAATTTGCGGAAATCAATTACCATTCTATAACCTGTAATAATTCTTTGTGGGATCAATTCATCTTTATCATTAGGAACAACAGTAATACCTCCCTTCTTAGGGACACAATGGACAGGACTTACCCACTGACTATCAGCAACGGGATAAATTATACCTGCCTCCAGAAGCTTTAGTACTTCTTCTCTTACCACTTCTTTCATCTTAGGATTTAAGCGTCATTGGTGATCAACAACTGGTTTAGCGTCTTTCTCCAATTTAATTTTGTGTTGGCAAAGAGTGGGACTAATGCCCTTAAGATCATCGAGAGTATATCCAATAGCAGCATGGTGCTTCTTCAGAGTTATCAATAATTTCTTTTCTTCCCGCTCTGAAAGATTAGCACTAATAATAACAGGATATATCATCTTTTCATCAAGATAAGCATATTTAAGAGTATCAGGTAATGGTTTGAGCTCAAACACGGGATCACCCTTGGGTGGAGGAAGATCCCCTACGATTTCGACAGGCAGGTTGTGTTTCAAAATAGGTCCATGTTAAGAATACTTCATCTATTTCCCTTCTTTCATTCATAAACATATCATTTTCATGGTCTACCAAATATTGTTCTAAAGGGTCATTAGGAGGCATGGCAATAGAAGCAAGACCAATAATTTCATCTTTACTAGGCAATTCCTCATCACGGGGTTGTCTACGAAATTTAGCAAAGTTAAACTCATGAGACATATCCCCCAAACCAATAGTAACAACATCCTTTTCGCAGTCTATCCTAGCATTAACAGTATTCAAGAAGGGTCTACCAAATATGATGGGGCAAAAGCTATCTTGTGGGGAACCAAGAACAAGAAATCAACAGGATATTTAACTTTCCCACACAAGACTTCAACATCTCTAATAATCCCAACTGGTTAAATAGTGTCTCTATTAGCTAGCTTAATTGTGACATCAATTTCCTCTATCTCAGCAGGTGCAATATCATGCATAATTTCTTTGTATAAGGAATGAGGTATTGCACTTGCACTAGCACCCATATCACATAAGCCATGATAGCAATGATCTCCTATTTTAACAGAAATAACAGGCATGCCTACAACAGGTCTATGTTTATTTTTAGTATCAGGTCTAGCAATTCTAGCAGCTTCATTACAGAAGTAAATAACATGCCCATCACTATTATCAGTCAAGAGACCTTTAACCATAGCAATACTTGGTTCAACTTTAATTTGCTCAGGGGGTTTGGGTGTCCTAATATTACTTTTGTTGGCCACAGTTGAAGCTTTAGCATGATCCTTTATTCTAACAGGGAAAGGTGGTTTCTCAATATAAGCAGTAGGAACGACAGGATCATCATAAGTGATAGTCTTTTCTTCAACTTTAATAGGTGCAACTACTTTTACTTCAATGGGAGGATTATATTTAAACCACTTCTCCTTAGGGAGATCAACATGAGTAGCAAAGGATTCACAAAAAGAAGCTACTATCTCAGAGTCAAGTCCATATTTAGTGCTAAATTCATGGAAAACATCGGTATCCATAAAAGATTTAACACAATCAAACTTAGGTTTTATACCTGACTCCTTACCTTCGTCGAGATCCCAATCTTCAGAGTTGCGTTTAATTCTTTCCAATAAATCCCATTTGAATTCAATAGTCTTCATCATAAAAGAGCCAGTACAAGAAGTATCGAGCATGGAGCGATTATTGAGAGAAAGCCGAGCATAAATTTTTTGAATAATCAATTCTCTTGAGAGCTCATGATTGGGGCATGAATATAACATTGACTTAAGCTGCCCCAAGCTTGAGCGATGCTTTCTCCTTCGCGAGGCCAAAAATTATATATATAATTACGATCACGATGAACAAGATGCATAGGATAAAACTTCTGATGAAATTCCAATTTCAATCGGTTGTAGTTCCATGATCCCATATCATAACATAGCCTAAACCATGTCAATGCCTCTCCCTTCAAAGATAAAGGGAAGACCTTCTTCTTGATAACATTCTCGGGCATACCTGCAAGCTTAAATAATCCAGAAACTTCATCCACATAGATTAGGTGCAAATCAGGATGTAATGTTCCATCTCCTATAAAAGGATTAGCTAGCAGTTTCTCTATCATACCCGAAGGAATTTCAAAGTAAACATTTTCAGTAGGTTCAGTAGGTTGAGGAGCAACTCTTTGCTCTACTGGTCGGGGTGAGGATACCCCGAACAAGCCCCTCAGAGGATTACTTTCCATAGTAACAAGTGACAGTAAATTTCAGCACACTATATAAATTTTTCCTTACCAAATTCCACCTACCAAAGGCGCTTCACTCCCCGACAACGGCGCCAGAAAAGAGTCTTGATGACCCACAAGTATAGGGGATCTATCGTAGTCCTTTCGATAAGTAAGAGTGTCGAACCCAACGAGGAGCAGAAGGAAATGATAAGCGGTTTTTCAGTAAGGTATTCTCTGCAAGCACTGAAATTATCGGTAACAGATAGTTTTGTGATAAGGTAATTCGTAACGAGTAACAAGTAATGAAAGTAAATAAGGTGCAGCAAGATGGCCCAATCCTTTTTGTAGCAAAGGACAAGCCTGGACAAACTCTTATATAGAGAAAAGCGCTCCCGAGGACACATGGGAATTATCGTCTAGCTAGTTTTCATCATGCTCATATGATTCGCGTTCATTACTTTGATAATTTGGTATGTGGGTGGACCGGTGCTTGGGTGTTATCCTTTCTTGGAAAAGCATCCCACTTATGATTAACCGCTATTGCAAGCATCCGCAACTACAAAAGAAGTATTAAGTTAAACCTAACCATAGCATGAAACATATGGATCCAAATCAGCCCCTTACGAAGCAACTCATAAACTAGGGTTTAAGCTTATGTCACTCTAGCAACCCATCATCTACTTATTACTTCCCAATGCCTTCCTCTAGGCCCAAACAATGGTGAAGTGTCATGTAGTCGACGTTCACATAACACCACTAGAGGAAAGACAACATACATCTCATCAAAATATCGAACAAATACCAAATTCACATGACTACTTATAGCAAGACTTCTCCCATGTCCTCAGGAACAAACGTAACTACTCACAAATCATATTCATGTTCATAATCAGAGGGGTATTAATATGCATAAAGGATCTGAACATATGATCTTCCACCAAATAAACCAACTAGCATCAACTACAAGCAGTAATCAACACTACTAGCAACCCACAGGTACCAATCTGAGGCTTTGGGACAAAGATTGGATACAAGAGATGACTAGGGTTTTAGAGGAGATGGTGCTGGTGAAGATGTTGATGGGGATTGACCCCCTCCCGATGAGAGGATCGTTGGTGATGACGATGGCGATGATTTCCCCCTCCTGGAGGGAAGTTTCACCGGCAGAACAGCTCCGTCGGAGCCCTAGATTGGTTCTGCCAAGGTTCCGCCTCGTGGCTGCGGAGTTTCTTCCCGAAAGCTTGCTTATGATTTTTTTCTTGGACAAAAGACTTCATATAGCAGAAGATGGGCACCGGAGGCCTGCCAGGGGGCCCACGAGGCAGGGGCGCGCCCAGGGGGGTAGGGCGCGCCCCCACCCTCGTGGCCAGGGTGTGGGCCCCCTCTGGTACTTTCTTTCGCTAGTATTTTTTATTAATTCCAAAAATAACTTCCGTGAAGTTTCAGGACTTTGGAGCTGTGCAGAATAGGTCTTTAATATTTGCTCCTTTTCCAGCCCAGAATTCCAGCTGCCGGCATTCTCCCTCTTCGTGTAAACCTTGTAAAATAAGAGAGAATAGACATAAGTATTGTGACATAACGTGTAATAATGATAACCCACAAGTATAGGGGATCGCAATAGTTTTCGAGGGTAGAGTATTCAACCCAAATTTATTGATTCGACACAAGGGGAGCCAAAGAATATTCTCAAGTATTAGAGTTGAGTTGTCAATTCAACCACACCTGGATAACTTAGTATCTACAGCAAAGTAATTAGTAGCAAAGTAATATGGAAGTAACGGTAGCAAAAGTAATATTTTTGGGTTTTGTAGTGATTGTAACAGTAGCAACGGAAAAGTAAATAAGCAAAGAACAATATATGAAAAGCTCGTAGGCATTGGATCGGTGATGGAGAATTATGCCGGATGTGGTTCATCATGTAACTGTCATAACATAGGGTGACACAGAACTAGCTCCAATTCATCAATGTAATGTAGGCATGTATTCCGAATATAGTCATACGTGCTTATGGAAAAGAACTTGCATGACATCTTTTGTCCTACCCTCCCGTGGCAGCGGGGTCCTAGCGGAAACTAAGGGATATTAAGGCCTCCTTTTAATAGAGTACCGGACCAAAGCATTAACACATAGTGAATACATGGACTCCTCAAACTACGGTCATCACCGGGAGTGGTCCCGATTATTGTCACTTCGGGGTTGCCGGATCATAACACATAGTAGGTGGCCATAGACTTGCAAGATAGGATCAAGAACTCACATATATTCATGAAAACATAATAGGTTCAGATCTGAAATCATGGCACTCGGGCCCTAGTGACAAGCATTAAGCATAGCAAAGTCATAGCAACATCAATCTGAGAACATAGTGGATACTAGGGATCAAACCCTAACAAAACTAACTCGATTACATGATAAATCTCATCCAACCCATCACCGTCCAGCAATCCTACAATGGAATTACTCACGCACGGCGGTGAGCATCATGAAATTGGTGATGGAGGATGGTTGATGATGACGATGGCGACGAATTCCCCTCTTCGGAGCCCCGAACAGACTCCAGATCAGCCCTCCCGAGAGGTTTTAGGGCTTGGCGGCGTTTCCAAACCACACCGCGCAGATCTCCGTTATATTCATGCATGCATGGGTTTCAAACATCAGGATCTCTTATTCAAATATTTGAATTCAACTTTACATTGATTATGACCTCACCTATTCTTTTACACCCACACAATAGTCTTCTCTTTATAATTGTACCACTAACTTTCTCTCGTGCATGCATGCACACACACTATCAGTCGGCATTATCCATCGCACGCATACAATCTTTTTGTTCAGGTCGGTCTCCCTTGAAGGCACACACCCACACACATCCCCCTCTCCATCATATCGAGCATTCTTTATCTCTCGCGCGTGCATGCGCAACGATCGATGTTCCTCTATGTATGTGTGTATATAGCTAGGTCTTTCATAGTTTTCCACACAAACCGATCAATCGATATATCCAGTGTGGTCTCACCCTCTTTCCCACGTCCACATCGATCAATCTATACCTCTGTATATAGGATTAACATATATAGCTAATACACCCACATTAATTATATATCCAACGTCCCCCTCTCATCATCCATGCCTTCCGCTTCATCTCTCAGACACGTGCACAATGGCGAAGATAGGGGCAGTAAGGGCCCTGCCCCCCCTAACATCACTATATATCGAGGCTAATATGAATGTGATCATTAGACAATTGCTGCTAAAAATGGTTTAAGTTCATGAATTGACCCTCCTCGTAAAGGATTAGCAATGCTTGGCCCCCTACCTCATTTATTTTTCATGGCTCCGCCACTACGTGCAACAGCGCATGTGTTCGCCCCCTCTCTCTAAATATCGATCTCGCACTTGTGCATTCCTTCATAGTCTCCCTCCACTCGGCCCCTCGCACCATCTTCTAGCCCCCCACCGGATTTTGCCACATGTACAATCTAGCAGACTCCATGGTTGAACTTAAGCATAATGCACAAACCTCAAAACAACAGTGGTTCTCTTTTGTTCTAGAATCATTTGGGGTGATAATCTTCCTTCTTCTTTTGCTCTTGTGTTTCATCTTTTGCTTCGGGTGTTTCGCCGCACGTGTCACGTTCTCTGCGAGGCATGAAAAGAACAATGTTTTTTTTGAGGGAATGAATAGAACAATGCTAACAATGAGATGACTAGCAAATTAGATCATTTTTATCGCCATATGGCACTGGGCTGCCGTGTTTCGTGCTCCTCCGTCGCAGTACTACTCCAGTGTAAAACTTGAGTATATCGCACGGTTCTTTGCTCCTCCTCGATCAGGTCGTCGGCGCATTTATATGAGCAGTCAAATCACAAGGCCCCGCCTTCCAGCAGTAATGAGCCATCAAATCACAAAGGCCCTCGCCTCTCGTGAAACCGACCAAGCTAGACTGCCCCGCCCTCTAGCCTTTTAAAAATGTATACTTTTGTACAACAGTAGTATCGGTGGATTGCGCCATGGAGCAAAACTTGAAATTAAAAAAAGGTGGTACATATAGAGAGCGCTCGTCGCCAAATTATGCATATAGTACTATTAAAAAGGCTAGTCACAATAATGGTGTCCAGCACAACCCACCCCTCAAATAAAACTAAGAGGGTGCTTGGATACGTTTTAGTCCCATGACTAAAAGTAGTGGGACTAAAACATGCTAGCCTCACCCATGCTTGGATCCAAATACTAAAAAGGCTAAAATCAAGTTAATGAGCATTTATTATCCTCCAAACCCTCCAATCCAGAACTCGCCTGTGTTAAAGGAGAGGAGTTAAATGAGTAGAGAGAGGACTAATCCACATTTTAGTAGGGGTACCCCTGACTAAAAAAAATTAGTCTCAAGACTAGTTTTAGCCCCTCTTTAGTCAGAGGCTGCTTGGAACTTTAGCCTCTTAAAGAGACTATTTTTAGTCAGACTAAAATAAGTCCCTTGGATCCAAGCATCCTGAAATTCTTTGACAAAACTAAGCACCCTGAAATTCTTTGACAACTAAACTGCTGGCTATATGATGTTGGCCATATATATTGTACGTATATAATGTGAAGAAACGAGTGGTAGTACTATACCAACTAAAATATGAAATGTAAGAAATACTAGTATGTACGTACTGAAGAGTTAAAGTAACGAGAAGAAACATAACATAGTTCTGCTGGGGGCTCAGCACAACACACCCCTCAAATTAAATTAAGCACACCTGAAATTAAACTTTGCAACTATTCTGGTAGACACTACATTAGAACCACCATGAGCAACGACACTGCCACCTTACTCGGAGTCCTCGTCCACGTCCTCGACTTCGTCCTTGTCCCTCTTCCTCTTGGCCGATACTTCTTTGCTTGAACCGCGCACTTGGTTGTTGCTCTTCATCCAACCCTTGTCGATATTGAAGCAAAGGTAGCCATCCATTGCAGCGTAGTGGATGTGTTCTATATCTAGTACATTCCGCTGCCATGCATGACGATGAGACGTGTATGGAGGTTTCTCCAGTTTACCGTACGAACGATGAACCATGGCTCCTGCCAGGGTCAGCATTGAAGGCTGACGAGAGGACACCAGCCGATTCTTCTGGAGGTCGAAGGTGTTGCCTACAATGAGGCCTATCCGACACAGGACTTCTTTGTCGTTACCAAAGTCTACAGTAAGGAATTTGACTAGGTTGCTCCCGAGGAAGTCCTTAAAATCCTGGCACTCAACATCGGCATGGCATATGTGGTAGACCAAGCATAAGTCATGCACGCAAACCTGGATCACGGCGGGCTTCTTCCTCTCTTCGTCCTTTAGATCCTTCTCTCGTCCCAGGACTGTGGTGTACTCAACATCTAGCCCAGCGACCCACTGATCATCTGAGTCTTCGAACATGCGTCTGAAGCGAGAAAGGCATCCTTTCACCGTCACGGAAGAACGGGTGTAGATGATGTCGAACTCATCGCCGGTGATGGTTCTAACCTTGTACTCACTGCCGATCGTGGAGATTTGGGACGCCATGGATTTAGGAGGAGGGTTAGGATTAGTGGAACTGCCGTAATGTGAATGGACGGGACGACTAGGAGCGAACCGCCGTAGTATTGAAGGACGTGCGGGGACGAGTAGGAGCGAACTGCCAGCGTGCGAACGGCAGGGTAGTGGCTTTCCATTCTCCCATGATACGGGCTTCTGAGAGCCCTTGGATCTGAGATCGAACGGTTGCATGGCGAGATTCTAGGCCTATGGGTGAATATCCTATCCTGGAGGGTTATTCTGCAAATTTTCAGCAACTTAGCATGCGACCGTTTGATCTCAGATCCAAGGGCTGCCAGCAGCCCGTATCATGGTCGCGCCTACCACGACCGTCGCGTCGCTCGCGCGGTCGCGCCCTTGGAGATTTAACACGGTGCGTTAGGCTATCTGATGTTGGCATGTCATACATAGTCATCACTTAGTTACTCATACTACAACAAGGTTGGCTATAAGTGTATTTTTTTTACTCCTCTCTATCTCTTTCTTCGTACTCCCTCCGTCCCATAATATAAGAACGTTTTTGACACTAGTGTAGTGCCAAAAACGTTCTTATATTATGGGACACAGGGAGTACTAGTATTTATTGCATTTGCCAAGGAGTGACCTCTTCCAATGAAATGGTGTTGCTAAGTTTGCTTCATTTAATTAGCTATAGACTCAAAATTGTCTTTTCACCTAGGTACACGCGCTTAGCACCGTTTCTTCCTTGGGTCACCAAACTAGTCTCTCTCTTCTTGATTAACTTGCCACATCAGACTTTATACCTATGTGGCAAGCTTAAGCACCTGTAGGAGCAAGTAAAAGTAAGTACAATAGTGCGCTTTACATGGCATTTTTGCATATGTGGAGGAAAGAGAGGCAAGGAAAAAGTGGAGAAGTGGGCTCTCATGCAAGAGCCAGCCTCTACTACATGGTGGAGCATTGGGAGAGGCACCTGTATGGAGGTGGTCAGGAATCGGGAGACTCACGCCGGTCGTAGCGCCGTAGTTAAAATGATAATGGCAAGTCAAATCACGGGCCCCCACCTGTCCAGCAGTAACTCGCTGTCAAATCACACAGCCCTACGTTTGCAGCAGCCTACTCCCTCGTCTTCTCGCGTCTCTATCGAACCGACTAGGCGGAACTGCCCCGCCTACCGCGCAGGAAAAGCCCCGCCCTCGACTTTTAAATAGTATACAGTATACTAATTTTGTATCCATGGATTGCGCCCGCGCCATGGAGCAAAGCGTCTAGAAAACGGTGGTACACATGTACGGAGTATACAGCACGCCCGTCGCGTTCGCGTCGCACCCCAAGACGGTCGGTCGGTCTGGCACGCTGCTCTCCGAATGGAACGCGCGTCATATTGCGTTTGCACACATATGTGGGATGGCAATTGAGAACCGACCATAGGCACACTCCCCGGCCCCGCAAGTCGGGTGACTTAATAGAAGAGGGAGACGAGCGATAGTACTAGAGAAGTGTTGTACTACGTTGGTGCCTGGACGATCCCTGCAAGACACGGAAGATCAGTTCGTCCATGCATGTGACCAGACTCCAGCAGACACGCCTGGATTGGCTATCGTCTACATATCATGCAGGTTGTGTTGTACATGGCTGTAGTTGTGGTGAGAAATCTAAAAAAAGGTTTCTTGTCATCTCGCAAAATTAGGTGTCATGTGCTTCGGATCACTGCGAGGGTTAAACAGCGACAACTGAGTTGGGCTAGTCATTGGGGGCACATGCACGAACAGTGACTACTCGGCTGCCATCTAGGTCAAGCCGGCTTTGTTAATTAGGACATCTATCCACGGACCCCTTTTCTACGAGTTTATCTTTAATTTGAGCTTTGTTCCTCGTCTAGTTTGTCCGTCGGGATTCATGTTGTCTCCTTTGGGTAGTGAGGTTATGATTTCTTGTCATGTGGCATTTTTTCGTGTTATATGTTATAATCCGGTGCTTTAGATCAAAATGACGACAACTGTGCCTCCGGGCCACGTGCATGAAGACTTCTCGACAGTCATTGACGAGGTCAAGCCGGCTCCGGTAGACAAAAGAAAACTAGTACTACTCCACTATATAGGCAGGAGCCTCCGCGCTTGCTTGCTAGTGTTGCTCTCTTCACACTGTCTCGGCCTCTCCAGATCTAAACACGACAGCGGTGGCCACACACTCTCTCTCTCTGCTCACCGCTGGTCACAGATCCAGCCGGATCCTCTCCGCCGGGGAAGGTGAGAAGGTGCAACGTTCACGCGGTCGTCCTCGGCGACGGCTCTTACCCACTACTGGGCGCGTCCCGATCAGCCTGCCTTGCCGTTCTCTCCCAAGCACCGCTGGCGAGGGAGGGCCTCCGACCCCTTCTTCCTCGCTGCCGTAGTGTGGGCAGATCCGGCCTCCCGCCGCCCACCTAGCGACATCCCGGCGACCATCAGGTATAACTTCCTTCGAAACCGGCCTTGCTCTACTTCCTGAGCTCCTGACGTCACTGCATTTGTATCTTTTACTATTTCTCAGGCCCCCTCGTAGATAGGATCGATCGGCTGTTCGAAAACCACCTAATTTTTTTACGTTTAAGAGGTAAAACTAGTTCATGCACTCAAATCTAGTACTACTTGGTTCAAACAAGGAAGAAAGGGGGTGGGGGTGGGGGAGGATTTGTTACCTGAATCTAGGACTTGGTCGAAAGAGGAAATAATGGGGGCGAAAAGTAGCAGAGACTGGCTATCCAACTGGTCTCTAGGTCTAATAGGGAAATAAAGGGAAACGCAGTACAAACTCAATATAAACCCGATCTATTGGTTGAAAAAGGAAAGAAAGTGAGGACTGGGGGACAAGTCAACAGAGTAAGTCCAGCACTAGATTTGCTAGCCTCACACAGTATAAGGTGGCTATACCAAACAAAAATGGGACCAACCCAGATATCCTGTTCTGATGTTTGTTGCCCCGAGCCACTCTTATGTAATGCCACTGGTAAAATGTAGCAGTCGCACTGTTAAAAGTAAGGACACGTTAAACCAATGTTGTTTTCAATGTAATGCCTCCAGTAATATGAATCAATGGCACTTCTTTACATGTCCTGCTAAAATTTCCCATTAAGATAAGTTGGTTCTTTTCGTTAGAAATGCAACTGTCCTGGTCCGCCTACTCTCCCGTGCCCAAAGTAATGTCGTATTTAATGGTTGTCATAGTTAATCCTAATGCCCACACTAATATCTAGCAATGCCGGTGCTTTAGAAATTGCTACTGTCCTTGTAGGATTGCCATTCAGATAAGGAACATGCTTCTTTTCATTTGATGCATGTTTCATCACTTGTTAGTCACCCTCCTTTCCACCTTTTTTGTGCAAACAGAGATATACATTTCACGCTCGATCTTAGTTGAATTGCACAAATGATATCTAAATTATAGTTGAGCATTCCAGGAGCTTCACAACCAACCTTGATGTTGCTGAATTTTATTGCAACTAATGAAGAAGAAGCTCTGTGGGTTTCGTTTTCTGATGGAAATGGAACCGGGGCTGGAGCCTTTTTCTTAAATTTTTTTGAAGAAGAAGCTACTAGCTCACGGGACATTGCTTCATTTTAGGTGAACTGCACCAAAAGGTCCCATGAATTGAATCATCCATATTGGTGACTGAAAGAGACAGCTTCAGCATCCCAGTCTAAGCACCCCCGGCCTCCATCCTTGCGACGCACGGTACACCTCGTTTGCCACCTGCTCGACCCTAGTGTCACTGATAAAATGAAGTAATAATACAGTTAAAATAGAGCGAGTGTCATCTCTATCATTTCATTTCCAATGTAGATAAAGAAAGTGCTTCTCTTTGTTAATGTATGTTTCATCAACTAGTCCCATTGTTAATGTTTAAGCGTTTCTGCAATCTGGGGTGCTTAATTTTAGTTGATATGTACAAACATAGAGATTTGAATGTCTCAAGGCGCCTCCTTGTACTACCGCTGTACATTGATGTTCATCACTGGCAGAAGGTGTATCTGGGAGACTTGGGACGATGTCCAGTATGAGGCGTACCGTATGAGGCGTCGCAGGGCCCATCTCGCCCTCGCAGCATGGCATACTATGATACTATCGCAATATTTTCTTCTATTTATTTTGTGTGTTTCATCAACTAGTGCCACTATAATGTAATCATACTTTTTCATTATCTGTGCAAACAGGGTTATTCAGCTGCATTTTGGTGAAACTGCACAAATGTACGTATGGAACCGGCATATATGCAGAGTGCGAGATGTGCCAAGTAAAAATTACCGACACCAACCATGCTGCATGCACGCATTGGCATCCACCATCACCAGTGGGATGTGTGGCGCTCTCTGTGGACGGATCATTCTCGGCAGAAAATCATGTAACCAAATACTAGTAGCTTATATTGGCAGTTTTCTATTGAGTACTCTTTTCTGAAAGAAGCACCAATCTATTTTTCTTTATTTGTACACTGTGTCACAACTTTGACCCAAAGGTCCAGAGCTATTTTAGGGTGATTGGCGTAGTACTCGGAGACTGATTGTAAGCATGATTTTCATTAGCTATCACACTGAATGTAAGCATGAGCAGGTGGAAGATTAGGTTAGTGTGAAGCTTACCTTAAACCCTACCGCCGCCGTTGAAACGAGGCGAGCGTCGAGGGAACCGTGGAGAACAGCGGGGAAGCGACGTCGCGCCATCCGGCCTCCTCTTGCGGTGGGAGAATGAATACTTCTGTGGCTCTGGCTGGCTCTGCACCCTCACGAACGGCACACCATACTCGATCGATTCGTTATCCTCTGGGTGCTCGACCTTCGACCTGTACGCCCACCACCTCTGCCTGAGTGTCGCCTCGGGCGAATCTGTCTGCTCCATCGCCCAGAGGAGATACTCGATGAACTCGGAGGACTGCGGCGTGACTGCCGCCGAGGAGTACATGTACATCGCCGCCCTCATCGCCGCCGTCTCGCTCTTTCGCATACATTGCCACATGGCCCGCACCGTCCTCGAAATCTCCCACTCATTGTCAAACCAACTAAGGATCTCCTTCAACCTGGCTAACTTTGCCTGGTCGCCGCCGGCGATCTGCCTGATTCGCTGCTGCATCCTCTCCATAGATGTCCTTCTGAGTGGTCCGGTGCTAGCTTTGGAAGATGGGAGGAGAGACGGTGGTCTTGCAATAGAGAAGAGGGAGAGGCGAGACGGTGGTTTTGGAATGTAGATGATGGAGAGGAGAGGAGGTGGTTTTGCAATGGAGAAGATCAGAAGAGGGAGAGGCGAGACGGTGGTTTTGGAATGGAGATGATGGAGAGGAGAGGAGGTGGTTTTGTAATGGAGAAGAGGGAGAGGAGCGTGCGGCAGCAACTTAGGATTGGACGAGAGGGCCGGCGCGCTGTGACTGGATCAAAATCAAAATCAATTTACCCTTCAATTAAGAAAGCGACCCCACATTAACTAGTCTCCCTTTTATTCTGGGTCATAATTGACCATGATTTTCGCAGATAAAATATATGTTATATGTTGCAAAAATAATATAATTTGAAAGTACATTCAGATACGAACCAAACGATACAATTTTTGGTGACATGCATTCACATTTTGCTTGTCAAATACAGTACGTGGTCAAACTTTGACCCAAAATACGATAAACAACAAAAAAATACTTCCAAGACCAGCGCCGCTCCTCCGCTCTTCTCCTCTTAAACCACCGCTGCTCCTCTCCCGTTCCAATCTAAATGCAGCGCCGCTCCTCTCCTCTTCCATTTCAAAACCACCGCCCATCCTCTCCTGTTCCAGTCCAAAACCAGTGTCGCTCCTCTCCCGTTCTAATCTAAAACCAGCGCTGCTCCTCTCCTCTTCCATTCAAAAACCACCGCCGGCGAGTGAAGGTGCTGTGGAGAAGTAGATCGATGGAGGAGTACAACCGATACATGAGGATCGCAGACGGCGACCCTGTGAAGCTAGCTAGGATGTTGGAGATACAGTCTTGGTTTGACAACAAGGACCAACTAGCGGCGACGGCGACATCCATGGCCAAATATCTGCAACAGAGCGAAAAGGCGGCGATACTCCCGGAGGGAGTCGCGCCAGAGTACATAGAGTTGCTCCTCTGGGCCATGGAGCAAACAGATTCACCGAATCTGATCATGAGGGAGCGGTGGTGGGAGTATCGATCCCAGATGGAGCATCCACCAGAGATTGAAGGATCGAGCATCTACAGGGTGCCGTTTGTGAGGGTGTCCTGCCAGAGCGAGCCGGTGGAGTCTTTGTCAAGTAAGTCGCTTTGTCAGGCCTGTTGGGCTGCAAATCTTTCAAGACGAGGAGAGCTTTCATTCGGCTGGCCGAGAAAATGGCCCATCAGTAATGAGAAATGGGCTGTACATTTTTAAAACACATCAAACCGGCAATTAGTTTCAAATATCTTTTTTTTCATTTCGAGATTTTAAATTACATTAATTTTTATGCGTGGAGGATTTGTTGGATTTTATATTGATATACATTTATTTTTAAAATCAGTTTGAATGTGAGTCGAAATTTCGGGATTAAAAACAGTTCGGACCGCACAGAAATATGCAATATTTCGTATAATTTTTTAACCGTGGCCACAATATGGGCTGTAATGCTAACAAAAAGAATATGGGCTCCAAAAAAACCCTTAATAATTAGCAAATGGGTTGTAAATTGTTAGAAATAATGGTAGATGGGTTGTATGCTATTTTCCACAGATTTGAGGCTTTCCTAAAAAAAAGGTTGACGTACAAGCAGTAACTGTTGGATGGCCATCCAACGGCCGTCGTGCTTCTTCAATCTCTGCTCTTCCTGCTCCAGCCGCTCAAACAAGCGCCGGCGGGACTGCCTGCTCCCTCCTCCCCGCGGCCGGCTCTGCTGCCGCGCAGGCCTCACCGCCCCACCGTACTCCCATCGCTGGCCTAGCCATCCCTCTACTCACCCACACCTGCTGTTATTCTCCGGCGACGGCAGACGAACCAGTAAACCCTCGTACAGTCGTACTCCCCTCCGCGTGGGAAACAACTGCCGAGTCTTCCCTGCCTCCGTGTCGTTCCCTTCCTAGGCCTCGCCGTCGTCCACCGCCCTGGTGCTCTCGGCGCGGCCTGGTCAACGTGATCAACGATCGACATGCATCTGAAGTGGACTGTACGTGGAGAGGCCGACAGCTGGGTCCACGGCCGCACGCAAGGAAATGCCTCCTTATTACGCGCAAAATAATGATTCCTCCACCTGACATCAGGGACCCACCGAAAGGGCCTCTGTATTTCACGAAAAAAACGTTACCACCGCTGACAGCTCGGACCCACCAGCTATATCTTCGCACGCAAGGAAGTGCCTCCTTATTACGCACAAAAAAATGAATACTCCCGCTGCTAGCTGGGACCCACCATGGTGGGAGGCTGACTTGTGGGCCTACTAAGTTGACTGGGACGGGGGCCTTTATCAACTTTAGTCAATATGAACGATTCTAGCTCCAGTGACCGTACGATGTCCATCCAACGGCCGTAGTGCTTCTTCAACCTCTGGTCTTCTTGCTCCAGCCGCCCAAAGTAGCGCCGGTCGTGCCGCATGCTCCTGCCTCCCGTGGCCGACTGTGCTACCGCGGAGGCCTCACCGCCCCCTACTATTCCCACCGTTGGCTAGGCCCTGCGGCGACGGCAGCCTCACACCGCAGCCGAACCAGTGAACCCTCGTACTCCTCTCCGCACGGGCTTCCACTGCCGCGTCTTCCTCGGCTCCGCGTCGTCCCCTTCCTAGGCCTCGTCGTCGTCCATCGCCGTGGTGCTCTCCGCGCGGCGTGGTCAACGTGCTCAAGGAACGACTTCCATCGGAAGAGTACTCTACGTGAAGAGGCTGACAGCTGAGTCCACGGCCACAGCCCAGTTTTTTTGTGATTTGCCAAGTAAGTCGCTTTGTCAGGCCTGTTGGGCTGCAAATCTTTCAAGACGAGGAGAGCTTTCATTCGGCTGGCCGAGAAAATGGCCCATCAGTAATGAGAAGTGGGCTGCACATTTTTAAAACACATCAAACCGGCAATTAGTTTCAAATATTTTTTTTTATTTCGAGATTTTAAATTACATTAATTTTTATGCGTGGAGAATTTGTTGGATTTTATATTGATATACATTTATTTTTAAAATCAATTTGAATGTGAGTCGAAATTTCGGGATTAAAAATAGTTCGGACCGCACCGAAATATGCAAAATTTCGTATAATTTTTTAACCGTGGCCACAATATGGGTTGTAATGCTAACAAAAAGAATATGGGCTCCAAAAAAACCTTAATAATTAGCAAATGGGCTGTAACTTGTTAGAAATAATGGTAGATGGGTTGTATGCTGTTTTCCACAGATTTGAGGCTTTCCTAAAAAAAAGGTTGACGCACAAGCAGTGACTGTTGGATGGCCATCCAACGGCCGTCGTGCTTCTTCAATCTCTGCTCTTCCTGCTCCAGCCGCTCAAACAAGCGCCGGCGGGACTGCCTGCTCCCTCCTCCCCGTGGCCGACTCTGCTGCCGCGCAGGCCTCACCGCCCCACCGTACTCCCATCGCTGGCCTAGCCATCCCTCTACTCACCCACACCTGCTGTTATTCTCCGGCGACGGCAGACGAACCAGTAAACCCTCGTACAGTCGTACTCCCCTCCGCGTGGAAAACAACTGCCGAGTCTTGCCTGCCTCCGTGTCGTTCCCTTCCTAGGCCTCGCCGTCGTCCACCTCCCTGGTGCTCTCGGCGCGGCCTGGTCAACGTGATCAACGACCGACATGCATCTGAAGTGGACTGTACGTGGAGAGGCCGACAGCTGGTTCCACGGCCGCATGCAAGGAAATGCCTCCTTATTACGCGCAAAATAATGATTCCTCCACCTGACATCAGGGACCCACCGAAAGGGCCTCTGTATTTCGCGAAAAAAAAACGTTACCACCGATGATAGCTCGGACCCACCAGCTATATCTTCGCACGCAAGGAAGTGCCTCCTTATTACGCACAAAAAAAATGAATACCCCCCTGCTAGCTGGGACCCACCATGGTGGCAGGCTGACTTGTGGGCCTACTAAGTTGACTGGGACGGGGGCCTTTGTCAACTTTAGTCAATATGAACGATTCTAGCTCAAGTGACCGTACGATGTCCATCAACGGCCGTAGTGCTTCTTCAACCTCTGGTCTTCTTGCTCTAGCCGCCCAAAGCAGCGCCGGTTGTGCCGCATGCTCCTGCCTCCCGTGGCCGGCTGTGCTGCCGCGGAGGCCTCACCGCCCCCTACTATTCCCACCGCTGGCCAGGCCCTGCGGCGACGGCAGCCTCACACTGCAGCCGAACCAGTGAACCCTCGTACTCCTCTCCGCGTGGGCTTCCACTGCCGCGTCTTCCCCGGCTCGCCGTCGTCCTCTTCCTAGGGCTCGCCGTCGTCCACCGCCCTGGTGCTCTCGGCGCGGCGTGGTCAACGTGGTCAAGGAACGACTTCCATCGGACGTGGACTATACGTGGAAAGGCTGACAGCTGGGTCCACGACCGCAGCAAGGAAGTGCCTCCTTATTACGCGGAAAATAATGATTCCTCCACCTGACAGCTGGGACCCACCGGACGGGCCACTGTATTTCGTGAAAAAAACGTTTCCCCCTGACTGCTGGTACCCACCAACTACATCTTCGCACGCGAGGAAGTGCATCCGGGCAAAAAAAACGATTCGCCCCCTGACTGCTGGGACCCACCAGCTACATCTTCGCAGGCAAGGAAGTGCCTGACAGTCGGGACCCACCTGGTCGAAGCGTACGTAGCATTGTCATTCTGGTCGCGAACGTGTACGTACATATATACTGGTGGATGTAGAGGCGCGCACGTGTCGTAGTAGAGGCGCGTACGTGTCGTAGTAGAGGCGCACACGTAGCATGTACACGTACGTACAGCGGCCAGGGTGCAAGATAGAAAATACGGCCACGTATGTGTACATACGGCGGGGTCTCGAACGCCTACTCGCGCATACGTACGGCCAGGGCTCGTGTACATGGCTGGGTCGGAACGGAGAAACAGTGTCGTCGTCGTGTTCATGGGGAGGCAACGAAATGCGTCGTGTTCATGGGGAGGCAACGGAATGCGTCGTGTTCATCGGGAGGCAACGGAACGCGTGGGAGCCAACCGGCTGGGTCGGAACGGATGCGTGGTCGTGTTCATCGGGAGGGCTTGGACGGAACAGGCAATGGAAACGAGGCCTGGCGTACCGCACAACGGAGGAAACGG
>NC_057802.1:369568321-369576252 GCF_018294505.1 Triticum aestivum
CAGTTAGCAGCAGTAGCGAAGGAATCGCTCGATCAGGTTCAGTTAACAGCCATCGATCGATCGCTCGGGTTCAGTAACGCGTAGCCTGCAGTGCAATCGCCCGGGTTCAGTTAGAGACCAACGCCTCGCTCGGGTTCAGTTAGAGCCAATGCCTCGCACACACGCGTGTACGTGTACGAGAGAAACGCGCATCGCTCGGCCCCCGACCTCCCACCGTAACCGGGAACTCCCCGAAATTTTCCTCGCCCTCGCTTCTACCACGGTTTTTTCCGTCATGGACGGCCCAAAGAATGTCATGCAGCTGCGTCTCCGGCCCGCCCAGGATGAAAAGCCCATTTTCTGTCATGATTTTTTGTCATAGAAGTAGGAGCCCACCACATCTATGATGATACCGGGTTTTGTCACAATTATCGTCATAGAAGTGTCATATGTATGACAGAAAAAATTTCGTTCGGCCCAAAATGTCATGGATGTGTCTTTTTTTGTAGTGTCGGTAACTTTACTTGGAGCTATATTTTTATTCACCACATGATATGTGTTTTGCTTGGAGCGCCATGTCATTTTATTTGTTTTGCTTGATGTTTGATTAAAATACCAAGATCTGAAATTCTTAAATGTTAGAGAGTCTTCACATAGTTGCATAATTATTCGACTACTCATTGATCTTCACTTATATCTTTCGGAGTAGTTTGTCATTTGCTCTAGTGCTTCACTTATATCGTTTAGAGCACAATGGTGGTTTTATTTTGAAGAAATAGATGAACTCTCATGCTTCACTTATATTATTTTGAGAGTCTTAAACAACATGGTAATGTGCTTAATCCCAATATGCTAGGTATTCAAGACTAGTAAAAAAATTCTTATGAGTGTGTTGAATACTAAGAGAAGTTCGATGCTTGATGATTGTTTTGAGATATGGAGGTAATAATATCAAAGTCGTGCCAGTTGAGTAGTTGTGAATTTGAGAAATACTTGTGTTGAAGTTTGCAAGTCCCGTAGCATGCACGTATGGTAAACATTATGTAACAAATTTGAAACATGAGGTGTTCTTTGATTGTCATCCTTATGAGTGGCGGTCGGGGACGAGCGATGGTCTTTTCCTACCAATCTATCCCCCTAGGAGCATGCGCGTAGTGCTTGGTTTTTGATGACTTGTAGATTTTTGCAATAAGTATGTGAGTTCTTTATGACTAATGCTGAGTCCATGGATTATACGCACTCTCACCCTTCCATCATTGCTAGCCTCTTCGGTACCGTGCATTGCCCTTTCTCACATTGAGAGTTGGTGCAAACTTCGCCGGTGCATCCAAACCCCGTGATATGATACGCTCTTTCACACATAAACCTCCTTATATCTTCCTCAAAACAGCCACCATACCTACCTATCATGGCATTTCCATAGCCATTCCGGGATATATTGCCATGCAACTTTCCACCATTCCGTTTATCATGACACATTCATCATTGTCATATTGCTTAGCATGATCATGTAGTTGACATAGTATTTGTGGCAAAGCCACCGTTCATAATTCTTTCATACATGTCACTCTTGGTTCATTGCATATCCCGGTACACCGCCGGAGGCATTCATATAGAGTCATACTTTGTTCTAGTATCGAGTTGTAATCATTGAGTTGTAAATAAATAGAAGTGTGATGATCATCATTTTCTAGAGCATTGTCCCAAGTGAGGAATAAAAAAAAGAGAAAGGCCATAAAAAAAGAGAAGGCCCAAAAAAAGAGAGAAAAAGAGAGAAGGGACAATGCTACTATCCTTTGCCACACTTGTGCTTCAAAGTAGCACCATAATCTTCATGATAGAGAGTCTCTTGTTTTATCACTTTCATATACTAGTGGGAATTTTTCATTATAGAACTTGGCTTGTATATTCCAACAATGGGCCTCCTCAAGTGCCCTAGGTCTTCGTGAGCAAGCAAGTTGGATGCACACCCACTTAGTTTCTTTTGTTGAGCTTTCATAAATTTATAGCTCTAGTGCATCCGTTGCATGGCAATCCCTACTCCTTGCATTAACATCAATCGATGGGCACCTTCATAGCTCATTGGTTAGCCTCGTTGATGTGAGACTTTCTCCTTTTTTGTCTTCTCCACATAAACCCCCATCATCATATTCTATTCCACCCATAGTGCTATATCCATGGCTCGCGCTCATGTATTGCGTGAAGGTTTATAAAGTTTGAGATTACTAAAGTATGAAACAATTGCTTGGCTTGTCATCGGGGTTGTGCATGACGAGAGCATTCTTGTGTGACGAAAATGGAGCATGACTAAACTATATGATTTTGTAGGGATGAACTTTCTTTGGCCATGTTATTTTGAGAGGACATAGTTGCTTAGTTAGTATGCTTGAAGTATTATTATTTTTATGTCAATATTAAACTTTTGTCTTGAATCTTATGGATCTGAATATTCTTGCCACAATAAAGAAGATTACATTGATAAATATGTTAGGTAGCATTCCACATCAAAAATTTTGTTTCTATCATTTACCTACTTGAGGACGAGCATGAATTAAGCTTGGGGATGCTGATACGTCTCCAACGTATCTATAATTTTTGATTGTTCCATGCTATTATATTATGTGTTTTGGATGTTTATGGGCTTTATTAAACACTTTTATATTACTTTTGGGACTACCCTATTGACCCAGAGCCCAGTGCCAGTTCCTGTTTTTTCCCTTGTTTCAGTGTTTCGAAGAAAAGGAATATCAAACGGAGTCGAAACGGAATGAAACCTTCTGGAGAAGTTATTTTTGGAAGGAAAGCTACCCGGTAGACTTGGAGTGCACGTCAGGAAAGAAACGAGGGAGCCACGAGGCAGGGGGGCGCGCCCACCCCCCTGGGCGCGCCCTCCACCCTCGTGGGCCCCTCGTGGCTCCCGTGACGTATTTCTTCCGCCTATATATATATCCATATACCCTAAAACGATCGGGGAACAGAATAGATCGGGAGTTCCGCCACCGCAAGCCTCTGTAGCCACCAAAAACCAATCGGGACCCTGTTCCGGCACCCTGCCGGAGGGGGGAACCCTCACCGGTGGCCATCTTCATCATCCCGGCGCTCTCCATGACGAGGAGGGAGTAGTTCACCCTTGGGGCTGAGGGTATGTACCAGTAGCTATGTGTTTGATCTCTCTCTCTCTCTCTCTCTCTCTCTCGTGTTCTTGAGGTGGTATGATCTTGATGTATCGCGAGCTTTGCTATTATAGCTGGATCTTATGATGTTTCTTCCCCTCTACTCTCTTGTAATGGATTGAGTTTTCCCTTTGAAGTTATCTTATCGGATTGAGTCTTTAAGGATTTGAGAACCCTTGATGTATGTCTTGCCGTGCTTGTCTGTGGTGACAATGGGATATCACGTGATCCACTTGATGTATGTTTCGGTGATCAACTTGCGGGTTCCGCCCATGAACCTATGCATAGGGGTTGGCACACGTTTTCGTCTTGACTCTCCGGTAGAAACTTTGGGGCACTCTTTGAAGTTCTTTGTGTTGGTTGAATAGATGAATCTAAGATTGTGTGATGCATATCGTATAATCATACCCACAGATACTTGAGGTGACATTGGAGTATCTAGGTGACATTAGGGTTTTGATTGATTTGTGTCTTAAGGTGTTATTCTAGTATGAACTCTATGATAGATCGAACGGAAAGAATGGCTACGTGTTATTTTACTACGGACTCTTGAATAGATAGATCAGAAATGATAACTTTGAGGTGGTTTCGTACCCTACCATATCTCTTCGTTTGTTCTCCGCTATTAGTGACTTTGGAGTGACCCTTTGTTGCATGTTGAGGGATAGTTATATGATCCAAATATGTTATTATTGTTGAGAGAACTTGCACTAGTGAAAGTATGAACCCTAGGCCTTGTTTCCTAGCATTGCAATACCGTTTACGCTCACTTTTACCACTTGTTACCTTGCTGTTTTTATATTTTCAAATTACAAAAACCTATATCTACCATCCATATTGCACTTGTATCACCATCTCTTCGCCGAACTAGTGCACCTATACAATTTACCATTGTATTGGGTGTGTTGGGGACACAAGAGACTCTTTGCTATTTGGTTGCAGGGTTGTTTGAGAGAGACCATCTTCATCCTACGCCTCCCACGGATTGATAAACCTTAGGTCATCCACTTGAGGGAAATTTGCTACTGTCCTACAAACCTCTGCACTTGGAGGCCCAACAACGTCTACAAGGAGAAGGTTGCGTAGTAGACATCAAGGTGTCGCAAGCTTACTCAAAACAGAAGGTGAATCAAGTGCAGAGCTAGATGGCAGTTCCTTACCTCCCCTCGTAGTTGAGGGATAAATTTTTGTTTTCTTGTCTTTCAAGTTCCTCATAGTGACTAGCAGATATAAATCCCAAGTGACTCAAAGAATAGATCTATGCTCCCCGGCAACGGCGCTAGAAAATAGTCTTGATAACCCACAAGTATAGGGGATCGCAACAGTTTTCGAGGGTAGAGTATTCAACCCAAATTTATTGATTCGACACAAGGGGAGCCAAAGAATATTCTCAAGTATTAGCAGTTGAGTTGTCAATTCAACCACACCTGGATAACTTAGTATCTGCAGCAAAGTATTTAGTAGCAAAGTTATGTGGAAGTAACGGTAACGGTAGCAAAAGTAATATTTTTGGGTTTTGTAGTGATTGTAACAGTAGCAACGGAAAAGTAAATAAGCGAAGAACAATATATGAAAAGCTCGTAGGCATTGGATCGGTGATGGAGCATTATGCCGGATGCGGTTCATCATGTAACAGTCATAACATAGGGTGACCCAGAACTAGCTCCAATTCATCAATGTAATGTAGGCATGTATTCCGAATATAGTCATACGTGCTTATGGAAAAGAACTTGCATGACATCTTTGGTCCTACCCTCCCGTGGCAGCGGGGTCCTAGCGGAAACTAAGGATATTAAGGCCTCTTTTTAATAGAGTACCAGACCAAAGCATTAACACATAGTGAATACATGAACTCCTCAAACTACGGTCATCACCGGGAGTGGTCCCGATTATTGTCACTTCAGGGTTGCCGGATCATAACACATAGTAGGTGAATATAGACTTGCAAGATAGGATCAAGAACTCACATATATTCATGAAAACATAATAGATTCAGATCTGAAATCATGGCACTCGGGCCCTAGTGACAAGCATTAAGCATAGCAAAGTCATAGCAACATCGATCTCAGAACATAGTGGATACTAGGGATCAAACCCGAACAAAACTAACTCGATTACATGATAAATCTCATCCAACCCATCACCGTCCAGCAAGCCTACGATGGAATTACTCACGCACGGCGGTGAGCATCATGAAATTGGTGATGGAGGATGGTTGATGATGATGATGGCGATGGATTTCCCTCTCCGGAGCCCCGAACGGACTCCAGATCAGCCCTCCCGAGAGGTTTTAGGGCTTGGCGGCGGCTCCGTATCGTAAAACGTGATGAATCCTTCTCTCTGTTTTTTTCTCCCCGAGCACGAATATATGGAGTTGGAGTTTTGGTCGGTGGAGCTCCAGGGGGCCCATGAGGCAGGGGGCGCGCCCCCACCTCGTGGACAGGTGGTGGGCCCCCTGGCCTTGATTCTTTCGCCAATATTTTTTATATTTTCCAAAAATAAGTTCCATGGAGTTTCAGGTCATTCCGAGAACTTTTGTTTCTGCACATAAATAACACCAAGGAAAGTCTGCTGAAAACAGCGTGAGTCCGGGTTAGTTCCATTCAAATCATGCAAGTTAGAGTCCAAAACAAGGGCAAAAGTGTTTGGAAAAGTAGATACGACGGAGACGTGTCAAATAACAGCCCATAATGCAATAAATATCGATATAAAAGCATGATGCAAAATGGACGTATCATCTTGCCGGCCTGTTTAAAAACCCAACAGCTTCTGTTGGTGTGATTGGCTGATTTATCGGGGCTGACGTGTATCTGGCATGGACGATCGAGTATGTGGTCCAAGCTGGATGAGCCCGGGTTGTTCCTTTTGAATGGCTTCTTCCGCTGGCCGGACTTGGAGCCACTGAATCCGGCGTTGACCGCCGTGTCATCAGTATTGTTATTGTTGTTTCGACGCTTGTGTCTGTCGCGTCGGGGCTTGCCGTTGCTATTTCTGGCTTCAGAGGTGCGAGGTTCACTTGCATTGTTATTGCTACGGGCTAGCCAACTATCTTCGCCCGCGCAAAAGCGGGTCATGAGTGCCGTGAGGGCTGCCATGGACTTCGGCTTTTCTTGGCCGAGGTGTCGGGTGAGCCATTCGTCGCGGATGCTGTGTTTAAAGGCTGCTAGGGCTTCGGTATCCGGGCAGTCGGCGATCTGGTTCCTTTTAGTTAAGAACCTAGTCCAGAATTTCCTGGCTGACTCTCCGGGATGTTGGACTATGTGACTTAGGTCATTGGCATCCGGAGGTCGGACGTATGTACCTTGGAAGTTATCGCGGAAGGCGTCTTCCAGGTCCTCCCAGCTGCCAATGGAGTTTTCGGGCAGGCTGTTCAACCAGTGCCGAGCTGGTCCCTTGAGTTTTATTGGGAGGTATTTGATGGCGTGAAGATCATCACCGCGGGCCATATGAATATGGAGAAGGAAATCTTCGATCCATACCACAGGGTTTGTTGTCCCATCATATGATTCGGTGTTGACGGGTTTAAACCCTTCTAGGAATTCGTGCTCCATTACTTCATCAGTGAAGCATAGGGGGTGTGCGGCGCCTCTATATCGGGCCACGTCGCGACCTAGATCGATCTGGTCTGTCCTGCTCTACTGTCCAGGTCCTGTAGTAGGTCATATGTATATCCCCGAGCTGTTTTATCTCTGCCTTTACGGCGAGGTAGTACGGGCTGGTGTTCGGCTTGAGTTGTCGCTTTGTCCCGGCCACGTGGTGGTCGGTCAGCCACATTACGCACTGATGGTACAGGCTCCAGTGCCTCGTCGTCGAATTGAGGTAGCAATTTGCGCTTCGGGTAACTTTTGGTTGGGCGCTCGAGGCCGTACTCCTCGGCTGCCAGGACATTAGTCCATCTGTCGTTGAGCAGGTCTTGATCAGCTTGAAGCTGCTGCTACTTCTTTTTTAGGCTCCTTGCAGTGGCCATTAGCCGGCGCTTAAAGCGCTCCTGCTCGAGAGGCTCCTCAGGCACGATGAAATCCTCATTGCCGAGGCTCACCTCATCCTCGGAGAGCGGAAGATAATTACTGTCCTCCAAGTCTTCGTTTACAACTTGTTCATCGGGGCTGACTCGCCCATCTTCCCGTTCGTCCTATTCGGAAGTTGGCTCAATGGGGTCTTCATTGTCTTCGGCATCGTCTGGAGTATTGTTTTCTCCTATGTCGGTATTGCAGTCTTTTCCATGGCGTGACTTAGAGCGGCGCTGCTGACGTTGGTGCTTTGGCTGCATCTCAGGAGGTTTATCCTCGACTGGGTCTTCCTTATCGTTGCCGCTATTCTCTTTGGGTGTATCCAACATGTACACGTCATACGAAGAAGTGGCTGTTGGGAATCGTAGCATAATTTTAAAATTTTCCTACGTTCACCAAGATGCATCTATGGAGTATACTAGCAACGAGGGGAAAGGAGTGCATCTACATACCCTTGTAGATCGCGAGCGGAAGCGTTCCAATGAACGTGGATGACGGAGTCGTACTCGCCGTGATCCAAATCACCGATGACCGAGTGCCGAACGGACGGCACCTCCGCGTTCAACACACGTACGGTGCAGCGACGTCTCCTCCTTCTTGATCCAGCAAGGGGGAAGGAGAGGTTGATGGAGATCCAGCAGCACGACGGCGTGGTGGTGGATGTAGCGGGTCTCCGCAGGGCTACGCCGAGCTTCTACGAGAGAGAGAGAGGTGTTGCAGGGGAGGAGGGAGGCGCCCAAGGCTGTTGTGTGCTGCCCTCCCTCCCCCC